>NW_009210031.1:0-8089 GCF_000690835.1 Fulmarus glacialis
AGTGGTCAGGCCTTGGAACAGGCTGCCCAGGGAAGTGGTGGAGTCACCATCCCTGGAAGTATTTAAAAGACATGTAGATGAGGCGCTTAGGGCCATGATTTAGTGGGCATGGTAGTGTTGGGTTGACGGTTGGACTCGATGATCTTAGAGGTCTTTTCCAACCTTAATGATTCTATGATTCTATGAACTAATGGAACACAAATACTACGGTGCTAAAAGGTATTCTGCTAGGGAGTTTCCTCATTTAAAATCTGTTGCTCCTGTGTACCAACTATTGTAAAAAAGGAGATCTGAGACCTTGAGTCAGTTGTTGTCTAGGTAAAGAAAGACACAAATTCAAAGGCACTCTATATATATGCAGTTTGTCCTTGGATGACAAGCCTTAGAAAAACATTTCCTCTCTTCCCAGAGCACTGAAGAAAGCCTCATAGGTTCCGAGGAGCTAAAGATAGTAATGCTTTAGTCACTAAGAGAAAAACCACTTAAAAATCTGATTTATTTTCTACTAATTTTTTCTTTTATTTATTCAGTACTTATTTAATGAGAGAAGAATTTGCTTTCGTAATAATTGTTTTCAGAGTGACTGCTTAATTTACCAAATTGCTTCAGTAAATATAGATAACTATTAATTTATATGTTAAGCTGCAAGTTATAGTAAGTTTTAAATCTAAGTTCTTTTAGCAAGGGAGGTTCATAGTAGCTGAATTTTAACTTAAAAACATCACTGCCATAAATATAGGCTTTTACTGGAGGTGAAGAAAATGTACTAATTAACCTTTCCTTAAAATAAACTCTAGATTTATGAAGGCATTAGTGTTGTTATGTTATGCAGATCCACCAGGGAGAGCAAGAGCTAAAAAAATTAAAAACTGCAGTGGAACTCTTAGCATTAATTTCAGACCATACCTGTAGCTGTGTGAATAGTGGTAAAGAAACTTTAAAGTACATTGGTTGTCTGCTTTAACATTCAGGATTGTTTGTGGATTAAGTTTTTTAAAAATTCAGCTAAATGAATCTTCTCTTCTCTAGGCTGAACAGTCCCAGCTCTCTCAGCCTTTCCTCATAGGAGACATGCTCTAGTCCCTTCATTACTTTGTGGCTCTTTGCTGGACTCTCTCCAGTGTGACCATGTCGCTCTTGTACTGGGGAGCCCAGAACTGGACACAGTGCGCCTTCGCTAGTGATGAACAGAGGGCAAGGATCATCTCTCTCGACCTACTTTGTCTAATGCAGCCCAGGTTACTATTACTTTTCTTTGTGGGAAGGGTACATTGCTGGCTCATGTTCAACTTGGTGTCCACTAGGACTGCCAGGGCTTTTTCTGCCAAGCTGCTTTCCAGCTGGGTGCCTCCAGCATGTAGTGGTACATGTTGTTGTTCCTCCCAGGTGCAGGACTTTGCACTTCCCCTTGCTGAACTTCACAAGATTCCTGTCAGCCCATTTCTCCAGCCTGTCAAGGTCACTCTGGGTGGCAGTACAACCCTCTGGCATATGAGACACTCTTCTCAGTTTGGTGTCATCATCAAACTTTCTGAGGGTGCACTCTGCCCCATCATCCAAATCATTAATGAAGATGTTGAACAGGGTTGCGACTAGTATTCACCCCTGGAGTACACCACTAGTCACTGGCCTCCAACTGGACGTTGTGCTACTGATCACCACCCATTCAGCCAGTTTTCGATCCAGCCCACTGTCTGCTCATCCAGTCCGTATATCAACACCTTGTCTATGAGAAACTTATGGATTTCATCACAGAAGGTTATCAGGTTGCTCAGGCATGATTTCCCTTTGGTGAATTCATGCTGACTGTTCCTGATGCCTGTCTTGTCCTTCTTGTGTGTGGAAATGTTTTCCAGGATTAGTTGTTCAATCACCCTCCTGGGCATCAAGGTGAGGCCTGTAGTTCCCTGGGTCCTCCTTCTTGCCCTTTTTGAGAATAGGAGTGACATTTGCTTTCCTTCAGTCTTTGGGCACTTCTCCCAATCACCATGATTGTTCAAAGGTATCAAAAGTGGCCTCGCAATGATATCAGCCACCTCCATCAGTGCTCATGGGTGCATCCCATCGGGGGCTATGGGCTGCACATCCAGTTTGCCTAAATATTCTCTAACCTGGTCCTTTTTCACCAAAGGTATGTCTTCCAGCCTTTCCCCTTGGTGTCAGGCACCTGGGATTCCTGAAGGCTGGTCTTGCTAGTAAAGACTAAGGCAAAGGCAGCATTCAGTACCTCAGCCTTTTCCATGTCCTGTGTCACCTTCACCATTCAGTGGCAGGCTCACATTTCCCCTAGAGTCTTCCTTGTGTCATCTATGCACTTACAGAAGCCCTTCTTGTTGCCTTTGACATCCTTGGCCAGATTCAATTCCAGGTGGGCTTTGGCTTTCTTAATGAGGTCTCTGGTTAAGAAAGCATGCTCTGACAGTGTCTCTATATTCCTCCCAGGTTACTTGCCCCTACTTTCACCTTCTGTATAATTCCTTTTTATGTTTGATTTTTTCCAGGATCTCCTTGTTCATCATGCAGGCCTCCTGTTTTTTTTTGCCCAACTTCCTGCTCTTTGGAATGGACCACTCTTGAGTTTGGAGGAGGTGATCATTGAATATCAATGGGCTTTCTTAGGCCCTTCTCTCTTCCAGGGCCTTATCCCATGGGGCTCTTTCAAAAAGATCCCTGAAGAGGGAGTGTGCTCTTCTGAAGTCCAGGGTTATGACCTTGCTGTTTGTCCTGCTTTGCCCTCACAGGATCCAGAACTCATGGTTGCTGAAGCCAAGGATGACTTTGACCTTCACATCACCAATGAGTCCTTCCTTATTTGTAAGTGTGAGGTACAAAGGTTTGTAAGTATAAGGTTTTCAGTAAAAGATAAGATGGATATTAAACACGCAGTTGTCCTGTGTGTTCATCTACTGATTCCTTTAAAAATTTATTGTGATTACCTTTAGAGAAACAAAGGAAACAGTGTTCAAATATCTTGTCTACACACATTTTATTAATTATCAACACAAATTATAAAATAAGTGTTAACTTTTCCCATCTGGCACAAGTAAACATGCAGTCTGTGTCAGATTAGAGTTGGGAAAAATTGCTAAATTATGCCTCATATTTTTATCAAGAATATATTGAAGTCTACAACTGCAGCTTTATTGGTGGTTACTGTTTCAAGAACAGACTCCAAAAAGTATGTTATTCCAAGACATCTGCGACTACACTAACTCCATATCACATTATTTCTGTACTGTTCAGGGTAAGCTTGCTGGTTTTTTTGGGGAGAAAATAATGACATGTGGAATGATAAAGTAGAAGGATGGAAACTTTGGCTATCAGCTGAATATTTTTCATTGAAGAATAGCACAATGAGATGTAATATGCTGGTGAAAATGTAGATTAGAAATGTCTACATATTATCTCATATGGGAGAGGTTGGATGTCTCATTGCCTTGTTCTCTGCTGATAGGATCACTTGCCTAAATCATGTCCTTTGTAATGAACCACTAAAACTGCTTCTGTCAGTATCATAGCACAAGAAAAAAGGGGAATTCTAAGAGCTGCAGGTTGGATTTGGAATGAAAACCATTTGATTTCAATGTTTTGTAAAAGAAAATTCAATTGCATCCCAATAACCTGTGTCCATTGACTTACCAGTTACACTAATCTTCTAAAAAGATTAGTGTAACTAATGAGTTATAGTATAACTGAGTATTTGAAAGCAGACTAGACTTAGACTAGCAGCACAGACTTCAGTTCTTACATTCAAAATATCTTCAAAGTCCATCATTTTCTGTAAATAGGAAAATTTTAAGTTATGGAAGAACAAAGATGAAGCTTCTTTCCAGGCTTGTTTCTGGACTCTCAGTTGCAAACTATATACATTCATAATATGACTTTTTTTTCTCCAACATATGATGAAAAAGAGGTGAAGTAGGAGTGTATAAACTTTTACTTTGCCTTTTAGGGCATTTTTGGGTTTTTTTTAATTGATAATAGCTAGTGGGTTTTTGTCTTCCAGTGCACATTTCCTCACATTTTGTGAGGTTATCAGTTTTTAGTAAGATGGGCAGAATGTTCAAAACAGAAAATTCTTCTGCTCTTGAGCTGGAGTAAGTTTTTGGAATCGATACTTATTGGATATGCTGTGTAGCACTCTCTCACTCATTTAAAATTTTCTGTGGGCTTCTGTGGAGAGGTTAAACCAAGCCACAGCTTGGGCAAGGCTTCACTCTAATATCTGTGTAATTATACATAATATCTGTAGTTTAACAAAAGCCTTTATTTCATTTAGACAATTCATTTGGACAAACCAATGTTTTGGTCCTGGTCTCCTCTGTGCTTCATATGATGTCCATAATTTGTGCAGCAAATAATTTAAATTCAGCTATCAAGAAGACACTCTATAGAAGCTGCTTGCTTCACACAGCAATTTTCTTTAAGCTACTGCTACTTAAGTGAAGCCATGGTGAGTGTGCATTATTAATTTATTTATTTTTACACCAGGGATTGTGGGCATGTACGTTAAGTCTGTTTATTTAAAACCTACCTGTCAAAAGTCCCTCATTGTGAAGGATGTCCCTTATTTTAGACTCAAACCTGATGTTATGCTAAATTTATTCTTTCAGATTACTTATCTCAGAAATGCTGAATCAGGACATTGAAGTGATTCAAAATGGTACGCTGAGTCTGCATTCACAGTAGGGACCATGACGGTGGACCCCACTACTGGGATCACATTCACTGCCAATATTCTTCCTTATTTACCTGACAACACAGGAACTTTCCCACTGAAGATATGTACAGGGAAATAATGTTTTTTTCAGTGCTGAGTAAGAAGAAGAGTGGGAAGTTAACTCTGTCTTGAATATTGTGATTGATACTTGAATGGACACTGTGTTCCACTGTCCCTCCTCTCCCATTTGCCTACGGAAAAAACTGTATATGGGTTAATTTTGAAGCAATTCTAAATGCTTCTCGTATAAAAACTTGCATATCATTGTATTATTGTTTTCTTCTTTGAGAAATGAATGCAAGGCTGACCAGATGATCAGACCACCAACACAAGTATTCAGAAATCATGTGTTATATTTTTATGTCACAATTTTCCTTTAAAAATAATTTAAATAACAATAAGTATAAAGATGCCAAACTCAGTTCTTTGCTATTGCATTCCTGTGAATAGCCTTGGTATACTGTAGATGACTTTGCACAAGGTCTTTGTTCTTTTCCATGACAGTATATCTATCATCTTTTCAATGCTCAAAAACCAAAAAGACAGTAATAATGAAAATGCTTTGTATGAAGCCCACAACATACTGAGCATAGTATTTTGAGGCTGCATTACTGTGATTTTTATTTTGTTTTGTTTAAGATGCAAGCGTAGTATCACTGCAGTATCTGATACCTGCAGCAGCTTGACCATTTTTTATAGCAGCAGTAAGATTAATGTGGTTATTTAATAGCCTAATTAGGTATAAATTTGGTTTCTCAGGTGTCTGAAAAGTCCTTGAGGTTTCTGAATAAGAAAGATTAGAGAGAGGATTATTCTTTCTGGAACAGGAACTGGAAAATATTTATTTAACAAAGAAGATTTTTTTTTTTTTTTACTTCTAAAAAAGAATAAAAAATACAAACAAAATGTCTTCAACAGAAAATAACTTTTTTGCATTTTTCTTTCTGTAGAGTATTTAAGATGTCACTGTCATTCATAAAATATCCTTCTCTGCAAATTTTTCTACCCTTCTTGTAGGGAGTCAACAACGAAATATATAAGGGTTAATATTTTTAATATGCAATAGTCATCAGTATATGCTTCTAGTACTTTTTCTGGCTAAGCGGTCATTCTCTGTGACAGAGCATGATTTATTGCCCAGAAAACTCACAGGCATCACTAACTTTAGGCAAAACACGTAACAAATCATGTACTGAAGTGTAAGGATTGGTAAGTAAAGATCCTTTTCATTCCCCAGAGGAAGAGAAATTTGCTAATGGGAAACATAAGCTGTCCCATATTAACATATGCACAATTCTTTCAAAGCATAAGCTCTTATTTCATGAGATTTGCTTACCAAAGAGATTCTTTAAAGAATTAACTGTGGGGAATAGTGTCTTTTATGTTTTTGTTTTGTTTTATTTTCTGTTGTTTTTTGTTTGTTTGTTTTGTTGTTTTTTTTTTTTTTTAAGTCCAGGCTATATATGCCTTGCTTTAATTTTACCATATGATGGGTTTGAGTATTTTCAGCACTGAAGAAAATAGAATAATTTTTTCTCCCTTTCAGCTTCTCTCTAAATGCACATCAGACAGTTCTTCACTGCGGAGTTCAGTCCTGCTCAGCAGCCACAAAAGTAGTTTTTAGAACTGTCCATCATACAAAGCAATCTCTTATGTTCTGCAATGTGCCTGCACATTTTTATTCTGCTTTTCCAGGAAATCTATAGATCTTTTGTGGCCTTTCTGTACTGTGCAGCAGAAGCAACTGAAACTTCATGTTTGCTTAATCTTTTTCCTCATGCCTTCAGTAAATTCTTCACTCTGCATTGATTTTGGATCCTTCTAATTTTTCCTCGATGTTATTTATCATTACTATGCCTGAGAAAATAGATTTTAGAAAATGGGAAGTCATGTCCTTAATACAATACACTTTTCACAATTTTACACTTATTAGGGCTTGTTTCTTATTGCTTATCTGTTCCATTTTGCCTGTGACATTATTTCCATTAACTTTCTGTCCATTGTGTGTGACTCCTTATCACAGAAACTTCTGAACAAGGTTCCCAGTCTACCTGCCTCATTGCACTACACTCTCACCTCTTGAGCATTGTACCCAAAGTATGAACATATTCATCCTTCTCCTTTGCATTTCTCCTTCCAGTGCACACTCAACACGCCTTTTCAAAGTTTCTTTCAATTATCATGGTAGTAAATTAGCAGAAAAAACCTAACACAAATAAAAAGCATTTGGTGGTCAATGCAGTTGCCCACAGAAAGCCATCTACTGCCATTTGAAATGCTCATAGCTGTTTAACCTCCACTCCAGAAGTGAGCACTTAAAATTATCTTTTAGCTGCATGGAAGATTTTCATGGCTTTCCTGCAAGCATTTATTCTATAAATCTTAGGAGCGTGTTTTTGATCAGAAACAGAAACAGAAGTCTTCCAAGTTATCTTTAACATGAGATTATCTCTGGTCACATCCAGGTTATTAACAAATGTTCTCAGCTTGATTCTTCCAAATGACACACTGTTAGCATGATACTTCATTGTTTCAAGGAATGTGAACAATCTGTCAGCAAGTGTAATTAGATAGATTAGTTTTCCATACACTTACAAAGTAAAATGTAGAGGAGAACATTCTCTTTTTCTTGCAGAAAAACCCCTCCCTCCAAAAAAATCCAAAGATCAAACTTGCTCATTAAAAACTGTTCAGAAAAATTATTAGAAATAGGAGATATGGAAGCAATCAAGATGTCTATGAACAACAACCATGGATATTTAGTATGCCTGGATCAGTTTCTACAATCCTGTTCTAATTTTCTGACAGCTGGCTTCTCAAACTCTGCAGTGACATTTTGTCAACAAGCCATTCATTTCCTGTGCTGAACAGGCACAACTTGATATCCTTTTGGCTAAAGTATGTCTTATCATAGTATTGCAAAACTTGTCATCTTCCCCTAAACCTATGGCTACTGAGTGATCAATAGTTTCATTTGAAATTATCCAGATTGATTTTCTAAAGAAGAAATTGTGTAGAATAATGTGTAGAATTTCTGTCCTAATAATAATAATAACAACAACAGTTGAGAAGGTTCCTGGAGTGTGTGGAAGACAACTTCCTGACACAGCTGGTAAGCGAGCCTACCAGGGGAGGTGCCTCGCTTGACCTGCTGTTCACAAACAGAGAAGGCCTGGTGGGAGATGTGGTGGTTGGAGGCCGGCTTGGGCTTAGCGACCATGAAATGATAGAATTCTCGATACTTGGTGAAGTAAGGAGGGGGGCCAGCAAAACCGCTACCATGGACTTGAGGAGGGCGGACTTTGGCCTGTTCAGGACACTGGTCGAGAGGGTCCTTGGAAGGCAATCCTGAAGGGCATAGGGGTCCAG
>NW_009210032.1:0-4718 GCF_000690835.1 Fulmarus glacialis
GGCCCCGCTGCCGCAGCCCTGCCCGGGGCCGGCCGCGGGAGCTGGGCCCTCTGCCCTGGCGCAGCCCCTCCTAACCCCCCTCCTCCGCTCGGCTTTTCTTCTCCATTTCATCTCTTTTCCTCCGCTGCACGGGGAGTGCTCGAGTTTAATAAGTAATGAAGGAATTTATGGAGCCATTAGCACAGTAATTGTTCGCTTGCCACCTAATATTCAGAGATTAATGGAGAGGGAAAAATAAACCCCCGAAGTATAGAGAGGATTAAGGCAGGATCGGGGATCCAGGATCACATTGCAGGGCCACATCCTTCACCGAAGCCCTGTGTCCTGAGGACGGCTGGGGCCTGGACATGAATCTATAATTACAAAGATTTGGGCACCCAGGGACTCTCCATGCTCTCGGCCTCCTGCCCTTCCCAGTCCCCAGCTTCCCTCCCCGGGACTCGCCGAGGATGGTCCCGCTCAGGACAGCCATGTCCCTATGGGATGGAGGCACCTGATTTTGGGTGCCCAGCCCTGGTCTCTCCTCGCAGGGCCCCGCGGCTCCTCCGGCGGGGATGCAGCCCGAGGAAGCCAAGCAGCACCCTGGGAAGCTGCGTACATCCACGGGCTTCAGGTGGTTTGGCTCATGTCTGTCTCCGGTCCATCTGCCCCCTGCAAGCTGGTGCCTTTGCCTTCCAACCGCTACCTGTGCACAGAGGAGCCCAATTTTACATCCTACTCCGCCCAGAGACCCTTCCACCGAGAGGCAGCAATCTGGTCCATCATCACTCTGTGCCTCAGTTCCTCTCTCTGAGAGCAGGGAGGAAAACGAAGCCGTCCTCCCGGGGAGGAGCAGCACGGCCCAGAAGGACTCAGGCCATCTGTGCTTACACCGAGCAGAGACGAGACCCGCCACGATCCCGGCAGGCAGGCGCCTTTAAACGCTGGAGCCTCCGCTCGAGCCATTGCCATGTCACCGCACGGTGACACGCTGCCACAGCCAGGACATGACGAGCGAACGCCGCAGCAGCCTCACATGAGCTGGGTCTTGCTGGGCAGACGGCAAACAGGTGGCAGCTCCGGAGGAGGGGGACCTCACATAACCACGGGGCCCCAAAACGACCCAAACACCTGAAATGTGGCTTGATCTCAGCCAGGGCTCTTGGGTGCCTTTGATGGAGGAGGATTCTTCTTGGATAGGGAGAAAGGGGGAATATGGGGGGGGTGGAGACCTTCCCCATCTCTGCTCTGAGCTATAACGTCACTGCCGAGCATGACGTGTTTGCAGGATGAGTGACACTTGCTCCGGGAGGGAGAGGCAGTGCTAAGGGATGCTGTGAAAAGCCAGCCGGCGGCACCAGTGCCCGGCTCCCAGCAGCTGAGACTTGCACCCTTTCCCCGTGTCCCAGCGGGGAGGAAAGCAAGGACGCAGCCTGCGGCAAAAGACATTTCTCAACCATTTGCACAAGCAGCCAGGAAGGGAAAAGCTGGGCAGGAGCTTGCGGGGAGGTCAGCACCCACACTGGGCGGACCAAGGAGATGGCCCCATGTGCCAGCCAGCTCCCAGGCACCTCATGCCTCTCT
Organism: Fulmarus glacialis; assembly: GCF_000690835.1. Taxonomy (NCBI): domain Eukaryota; kingdom Metazoa; phylum Chordata; class Aves; order Procellariiformes; family Procellariidae; genus Fulmarus; species Fulmarus glacialis. The sequence goes on from NW_009210032.1 coordinate 1,564, forward strand.
TCCACCCCCGTAAGGATTGGTACCTTGTTCCTGCTGTGCCAAATGCTGTCACAAAAATGCAGAAGTCCCCCGTCTCCCTTTAGTCTTCAGGGTGGCGTGTGTCACGTCTCGCAGCTCTTCCCTGTGACATGCTCCAGCCGCAGTGGGAGCGGAGAGCGTCATGCCGAACAGCACGTCCTCTCCTGTCCCATCAGGGCATCTTTGCCTGCAGCCCTAGAGGAGAAAAGACTAAGTCTTCACAACATCTCCCCTCCCTTCCAACACCTTTCCAAGTGAAAAAGGTGTCGTGCTGAAATGCATTGCTCTGTGCGGCAGGCGAGGAGACCAGAAGTTGCCAGGGACCCCTCTGCTCTGAGAAAGCACATGCTAACCACAAAACTCTCGGGTTTTTTTCCTAGTTATTCCCCTTCCCCACCCTACCACTCCCTGCCATGCACGGGCAGCCCGACACTGGTTTCTCTTCCCTCTCACCCACGCACGAATTCCCACCTTCTCCTAACCAGCTCCAGTGCCTCAGTTTCCCCTGTGGGTTTTCAGAGAGGGTTTTTTCTGTGCCAGGCAGGTGGGGATGGACCATGCCCTCACCAAGCACCAAATGCCCACCAGCATCTCCCAGCTCAGGTACTCCATCACACGTCCATTATGTCTTTATGTCGCTAGTGGGAGGGAAAGATGGCAATTAAAATAAATCAGAGGCTGGCAGCTCCGTTTGTCATCTGGAGGGGAGCAGTTACAATCTGGACGGGGTGGGAACTTGGGGAGGACACAATCAATAAAGCCCGCAGGTCTGTAAGGAGACACCCACCAACCTTCAGTCAGGGCCCCAAAGTCAAAACCCCGCCTGACTTTGCTGTCAGAGCAACGCTGGACCTGAGGAAGGAACATGCGAGTTGAATTCCCTCGAGCTCTTGGGTTTCCAAGCCGACAGCCCCGCGCAAGGCTTTGCTGCTCAAGGAGACCCTTCTCCACAGCGTAATGGGATCCTCCGCACCACGGAGGAGCGGTGAATAATTCATGGGCTCTGGCTGATCACGCAGCTCCTGGGGCAGATCTGGGAGCTGGGCAATGAGGGCTGCTCTGGGACAAGGTCTTTAGCCCAGGATGCTCCTAGGAATGAGGGGATCTTCTTACTCCTAACCGAGAGCTGGAAAACACTTTGGGATCTCAATGCTTATGGGCCATCTGGTGCAAGGGACGTAGTGCCTGCTCCTGGCCATCCCAGTGCTTCACACCCACTGAGCATTGTCCCCATGGTAGCTTCATACTCTTCCTCCCGTGGGACCATACCTGCCACTCGTGTCTCCTTGGGGGTGTTGCATTACGAATTTAATGCCATGCTGTTCCATCCTTCTAGCTGGTCCATCAGCAGTTCACTTCCAGAAGGGCTGGGCTCAGTCCAACACCTCCTCGTCCACTCCCAGCTTTCATGGGGACAAGGACAGGACCCAAGCCAGGCTGTCCTCACTCAGGCAGAGGGACCAGCGCAGGTTACTCCCGAAGAAGGAAAACCACGATGGACTGGGTGGTGGCACCGCAAACCTGCCCCACGCAGACTGGTGAGAGCCCATGGGGTCTCCAAGAGTTGCATTGCCAGCCCTACCTCATCAGCAGGAGCCCTGGATTTGGCCTGCTGGTAGACTTTGATGGAAAAAGACCTTATTTTAGAGACCCAAAAGGCTCAACATGTGGCTTTATGCAGCGTGAGGGCAGTTCATGGGCACGGGAGGGTGGCTCAGAGCAACCCTGCAGCCTCCTGCCCCAGGATCTCCCCCAACTCCATCCCATGAACCTCTTTCCCCCTCTAAGCTGTGCTAGATCCCATAGGTCTTTATCAAAAACCACTCTGTACATTTGGTGCCTGGAGCTCCCTCAGCCATGGACTATGAATTCTTGCTAAATATATATTTAAGGGAGTCGTGGGGATATTTTTAAATGACCCCTGAAGCTATTTCTGCTTAATTTCCCTCACTTTTCCTCTGTGTCTCTCCCTGATTTGCTCCTTCACAGAGGACAAGAGCTCATTTTCATCTCTCCTGTCTGGGAGATGGGGTGCCTGGCTGGCTGAAGACAAAAAAACAGTCCAAAAAAGAGCAGACATGGCTGAGCAAGAATAGCAGCTGGGGCTGGCCCAGGGCAGAGCTCGGCGGGGTCCATCCCCCCTCCTGTTTCAGGGTGCTGCTAATCACCAGGCAAGAGGAACCAGGGTGAAATATTCCCCTCTGCAGCCCTGCCCAGGCACCCAACAGGGCTTTTAGCCCCTCTGTAGTCTTAAATTAGATTAAACCTACGTGGTCAGGACAAGATCTGCTTGTTGTCCTGATGCTTTGGGCCAGTCTTTAGTCCGGGCTCAAAAGCAAAGGCACATCCCCGCTGCACTCAGCTTCTGCAAGAAAACAGCGGCTCCATCCATAGCCCCAAAACCATCTTACTTTCCACCCTGGGCCAAGCCATTTCACTGCTTTACATCTCAATTTTCCCATCTGACACCTGTGGATAATCACCCACCCCTGGAGCTAATCAGGTCCCGCAGATGGAAGAGGTTATTTTCCAAGGCAGCCCCCAGGGGAAGGGCAACGTCTGTGCGTGTGTGTGCGCGCGCGCGTACACACATGTGGGTTTATTGCACCTAAACGCTGCCAGGAGAGAAATACAAACAGTGGAAAACCCAAGTCTTTGCTGCTGATAAAGAAAGCGGTTCGTTAGGTTAACCCTTTCATCTCCGCCGCGGTCTCCTGCCCCGTCCTGTTCCCGCTGATGCCCTTGAGAAGCCGCCATCATTCATCTCGGGTGATCGGCTCATCCGTCTTCCCTGCAGGTGTGATTTGCCCTTCAGGCTCTGCCCCTCGCCCTTACCATCCGTTCTTTACACGGGCGATTAACTCCCAGCACTAAGCTCCATCCTGCCCGCTGGCAGCCTCCCCCGGCGGCAGACTCCCCCTCATCCTGACTGCTTCGGTTTGGGCATTTCTTGGATGGTCGTGGGGATTTTGTCTGGCTCTTTTGGGTGGGTTAAGTGGGAAGCAGCAGGATTGCCTGCTGGCTTCCAGCAGAAAAGGGGGAAATGCTCTGTTGTGGTTTGAGCCGGCAGGCAGCCAAACACCACACAGCCGCTCGGTCACTCCCCCCAAACAGTGGGATGGGGGCGAGAAACGGGG
>NW_009210032.1:4996-20525 GCF_000690835.1 Fulmarus glacialis
CCCAGCCCCTGGTGCACCTGGCATAGCATGGGAAGCTGAAGAGTCCTTGACTAGCAGACTACTTAGCAACAACTGAAAACATCAGTGTGTTATCAACATTCTTCTCGTACTAAATCCAAAACACGGCACTAGGAAGAAATTTAACTCTATCCCAGCTGAAACCAGGACATGCTCCTTGCTTTTGCTCCGTGGCTTTCCATCCCTGCCTTCCCTCCCAAATTTCCTCACTTGCAACCCACCTTTAGCTTTTTTTTGGCACTTCCCTGGCTGCTCAGGCACCTCCAACCCTTGTGAAGTGCTGACTCACTGGAATCCTTCAGAAAATACAGACAAGAGCACGCAGTAAACCAGAAAATGGGCATCCCAGGGAGGGAATGGATCCTTGCCAAGGTCCCACCTCCCAGGGAGCTCCGTCTGCCCCGGGGCAGGATTTTAACCTGCATCTGCACTGTCCCGGGTAAGCAGCCCCAGCATTTCACCAGTGAGATTTAACGACCAGAGTCCACCCAGGCTCCTCCAAACTCTCCCACAAGGCACGTGGAGTAGCACAGACACAGGAACAAACACATCTCAGAGCCTGAGGACACTCAGAGCTTCAATTTGTTCCAGAACTCTCCAGAAAACTTTAAGAGACCCTAGTTGCTCTTTCCTGGTGCTTAATGACCCCAAGGTAGAGGCTTCTGGTAATCAGGTTACCATTGCTCTGCTGAGACGCAATAACCACCGCCGACACTCTCGGTGCATTCACGGCAAACTAAGTTGCGTGAGCTGGTGCAGCCCATTCCTCCCTGGGCGCTTGCTGCGCATTCAGGGTTTGGCACTGAGGTTGTTTCTCACACCTCAGTCAAACGCAGGCTGGAGCTGCTGTGAATATTTGTCTGCTCGTTGGAAAAAATATCCCCAAATTCTGGCTGGGAGATGGGACAGAGGAGCTGAGGACGGGGGAAACTGTGTGGCTCACTGTAAAACTTCTCAGCCAAGGTCCTTTCAAAGTCCTGTTGCACATTCAGTCCTGGAGATGCTCCATCAACTCCTGCATCTGTATTTCAGCACAGGATGGATCCAGGATCCTCTGTTAGGAGCTCAGCAGCACCCATGTGCTACAGCCTGACACACTGAGACCAAGTACAGATGGGGCGAGATACCCTGAAACGCCTCTAAGAGGGGGAACCTGACCCCAGGAGACCACCAAGACATGGGGAGTCTCGGTGCTTCAGAAAACGTTATATCAAGTGAGAAAAGTTGAGTGCTGCAACCCGCACACTGGATCTAACCACCTTCCTCACCATGACGTGGGTGGTCACAAAGCCCTCGACTGGGACAGCCCCGGACCGTGCCCTCGGACCAGCCAGGCCAGCTGCCAAGAGCTTCTGCGAAGGCAAATTGCTTGCAGATGCTCTTGGTGCAGGTCCAGGACACCCTGAGCTGCTGCAAGCCAGACCCGGGCACGCGGCGCAGAGCAGACCCACGGTGCCCGCTCCTGGCTCCCGCTGTGCTTAAAGCAATGTGGATGCGAGAGGGATGCGAGAGGCCGAGCGATGGAAAGGCTGAGGGAGAAAAATGGCCAGAGAAATGGTCTCGTTCGCTATTTACTCTGTTTTAACTGAGGGAGAGCAGTTGTCCTTTGCACTTCAGTGGATCTGGAGTGCTCAGAGCTGGCGGCTGCCGTTGCGTGGTGGGACAGAGGTGCTCTCCGAGAGCAGACTCAGGGAGATGGAGATGCCGACTCAGCTGGAACACTGCGGAGTGGGGAGGTTCTTCCCTTGAGTACCAACCAGCATCCATCCCATCCCTTCCCTGGGTCCCCAGGGGAGCCCGAGGGCATGGGCTTGGGTTTTGCCAGTGACCAGTCAACAGGGCACTTTGGAGCCCCTAATGCCCCCCCTACCTCCTGATGCTTTTTCTTCTCATCCAATTCTTTCATCCCAATCCTTTCCCCCAGCACCGACGGTCTCCCACCCCTTCCTCTGGCAACCCATGGCCCCCAGCCCTTCCCTTCCAGTGCTCCCCCCTCCTGCAAAGGGCCCCTAAAGGGTGCTGGTGGCAGAGGGTGGCCTACAATGAGATCTGTCCAGCCACCCAGCATGTCCCTGGCCTGTCCCTGGGGACCCACTCAAAGGCAAATAGAGACTGCACAACTCATTGCAGTGATGACAAGAGCCACGTCCCAGTGAGGAGCTGGCAATGAGCACCAAAAACCCGTGTCCTTCCTGGGGCCAACAGCTATATAGAGAAGGTGGCTATTTTTGGGGTGCGGGCACAGTATTGGGTGCTGCATGGAGGACAAGGTGGCAGTTGTGTGTGTTGCTAAGTGGTGACGCTGCCACAGGAGACCATCCATCATGGCAGGAGTGGAGGGAACCAAGGCCGAATCCACTGCCAGAGGCTGGCAGCCCACAATGAGGGTCCCCAGCTGGGACCCACAGCAGGGTTTAAGACTGGCTCCAAGCTGCTCAAAAGGAAGAGGGTCCCCCCACCTTGACTGTGGGTGCTCGCCCAGAGTGGGCTTCACCTCTGAAGACGTCCCTGGAGGACCAGAGAGGTCTTTTCAAGCTAAACAACATGGGGAAAAAGTCCTCCCTCAGCCAGTGCCCATCTCCCCTCTTTGCAGGCGCTGCTTGCAAAGGCAGAAATCAAGCCAGAGCCCACCCCGAGCTAATCCGGGTCCTGCCTTGGCCCTGGGTTGCCATTCCCCGTGGTGGCTCCAGACCCTCCGTCCCAGTACGCTGCATCCCTTCCTTTCTCCGAGCCCGCGGCATCACAGCGAGAGCTCTTATCGCTTGAGCAGGTGCTGCTGCCCAGAAAAGGACTCCCAAGGACATGAGCCAAGGAAGGTCACACCATGCTTGGCTTGATTAGATGGATTAGAGACCAGTTCCTAACCCTCCTCCAAGGCCAACGGAGCAGGGCTGTGATCTTCCCAGGTGACCGGCTCCGGTTTGCCTGGGGCTGATCTCTGGGACACAGAAGGGGAGATGACACCCACCTCCATGGGAGCCACATTTTCCCCAGGTCCAAGGCCAGGGGTGCAGCCCTGCTGCGTTCAGCCTCTCCCCCTGCTCCTCTGGCCACTGTCCCCACAGGGAGACAGGCAGCGGCTGAGATAATTTACCATTTAATGTGGGCAGATGGCTTAATTTAAACAAAATCAGAGAGGAGGAAAGCCAGTCTGTGAATGTCTTGATGAGTTCAGCCTGTTCTCCTATCTCTCCCCCTCCCTGCACTGCCCTTCTCCAGCAGCAGGTAAGGTCCCCACACTGCCCAGGGCATGGCAGTGCCCTGCTGCAGGGCTGGATCCAGCCCCAAAGGCTCCTCGGGTCCTCTCATCCTTTCTCCTCCCCAAGTTTCACTGTGCAAGAGGGAGAAAAAAAAAAAAAAAATCCAGGTGCAGCAAAAATGCGAGCCTCCCCCAAGCCCCTTTGCAACTCAGTTTGGTCTACAGAAGCTCTTGAGATCTTCACCTGGGGCGGTTGGGTTGACCAGAGACAGGTATTGGCATGGTTGAGGTGGTGGTCGCCCAGCAGTGCTGGGCCCAATGACTGTAGGAGCAGAGGCTGTCCTGCCAGCGATGGAGAGAGGGGCTGAGGTGGGCAGAGTTAAAGGGAAACTTGCTGGGGTGGGAGGTGGGTGCGGGGAAACTGCTGAGCAGAAGACGGGAGGGATAAAGATCAAAGGGACTGGGGTTCCTATGCTGTACCAGGCTAAATCCCTTCCTCCTCCTGTCCTGCTCCTTGGGGACATCCCAGAGATCATGGTGCCCATTAATCCCTTCCTAAACTCTCCTCCAAGCCGTGCTCCCCAGACTCTGCACCTCCACCCACGACTTCATCACGTGTCCAGCTCTTCCCTATTTCGAGGTCTTCCCCCATCTCAGGGCACCTCCTGGCTCTTGCCTTCCACCCGAAACCAAAGCTGGCTCAGGCTTTAACCACGCAGGTCCCATTTTAATGCCCATCGAGCCCCTCACACAGCGAGGTCCTGCCCAGGCTGGAGCTTCCAGTGCTAAAACAGACCAGTGCCCTCTTGGCCACGCTGGTCAGCAGGGACGGAGGAGGCAGATCTGAGCCAAAACCATCACCAGAGCCCGGTGGCGAACGCGGAGGATGATCAGGCAAAGGTATGATCAAGCATTCAACACTGCGATTTCCTACCCAGGAATTAACCCAGCACGGCTCCCTGTGCTCAGGAGGAGAGCCAGGCAGCCAGCCCTGGTCCGGGCAGGCATCGTGGAAGCAAACACAGCGCCTTGGGTTGCCAACCACCACCATCCCCGCCTGCACGAGCAAAGCAACCCTGAGATGGGGGGAAAACACCTACGACAACTGCGCCAACCCCCCTAATTTCCAGAACAAACACGGCAGGCTCTTATCTGTCAAGAAGCAGTGATTTTCCTATAATTACCCACATCCCTTATACACATAACAAATCCATGCTGGTTACGCAGCGAGTTTTCGTAACAGGTTGCATGGCCGTAGGTGATTGCTTTAAAAAGCTCCCCACCCATGGAGCCGCGCTTTCCGTGCCTGTTCCCTCCACAGTAATAAACGCTAATAATAAGGCTTAGTACCACGCAGCATTTTATGGCCTGTCTAATGCAGGAAGTCAAAGTTACTGAACACAATGGTCTCTTCTTTGGTCACAAAAATAAGCATAATCCAAGGAAAAAGACAAAGCAGTCTTTTGGAAGCGGCAGAGCACACCGACAGCCTTGATTTGGGATATCAAAGCTGAGTCCGGGAGTTAAGCCATGTGCCTGAGGCGAAAAAGTGCATCGATGGCAGAACCCATGGCTGGCCATTTGCTCCTCTCCCACCCGTGATGGGCTTATGCCAAATGTGGCTGGATTAGTCCCATCTCCCCCCAGCAATTTTCTCCCCCATTAGGCTAATTAGACCCTCCCCAGCCTCAGCGGGTTGCCCTCATTCCCAGCCTGGTTGCGTGGCTCTGCCGAGGTCTGGGGGGTCTTGGGGAGCTGCTCGGTGCCGTATCAGCACGAAGCAGCTGCTTTGCAGCAGCTCGGGGCGGTGATTAGCAGGGCTGAGAGCCAGCCAGGACATGCTGATCCGAATTTCAATCAGACCAGGTAAAACCCATCCACCTGCATCCTCCACAGGGGAAATTTGGGGGGAGAAACCTGGAAAATGCTTCTTCCTGGGAAGATGCTGATCCCATGGAAATGCAGTCAGCAATGGGGTGTTGAGGGGACGGGGTGTGGGTGCCTGCTGGGTGGCAGGGTGGAGGGCAGCTGCGGAGGAGATGGTTTTGTCCTGCAGACTGGAAACCCAGAGGGTAAAAGCAGCAAGGAAACGTGGGGAGAGGAGCCAGGAGCAAAGGTGATGGGGCTCACTAATAAACTTCCTTTTTTTCCTTCCTCCTTGTGAGGTTTTGAGAAGGACGAGCATGGACTGTGGCCATGAGAGGGAGGAGACCTTTCCTCAACAGCACAGGCAGCTCCTTGCCCACTGTGGATATTGGGGATCCCCTGTTGCACCTCTTTTAGGATCGCCCAGCGGCAATAAGGGACCCAAGTGCCTGGGAGACACATGAGCCATCCTGATTTACACCTGCACTTCAGCTCCCCCCTGCACCCCCTTCAGTCCTGCCCAGACCATTGCCCTCAGCCTGCCGGAGCGGTGCTGTCTGCAGCAGCGACAACGGGATTAGCATCGATTTGCCAAGAGCAGCGTCCTCGGCGTGGGCTCTGCACGCTTCCCTGAGCGGCCAAGAGCACCCACTGCCCCCGTGGCTCCCTCCCAGCCTCCATATCCACACCTCTTCCCGGCCTCAGCCACCAGCAGATCCATTTCGAGAGTGTCTTGGCCCCGTGTTGCCCCCAGCACTGCCCATCAGAGGGAAGAAAAGTGGGTCCTGCGCCAAATCTACCGAGCAGCTTTGAGAGCTGAGCCCCAACGTGCGCATCCCCTCCCTCCTGCTAGCTTGGCTTTTTGGGTATGGCTGTTGTAGGACAAAGCTGTTTTCTTATACAAGAGAGAGAGAAAAGCATCCCTGGGACCAAAGCTTTATCCCCAAAAAGCTCGCTGGCTCCAGTAACATCTGTGCAACTCCCGAGGGAAACAGGGAGAGGGGGTGAACGTGCAAACAAGACAATTCCCGGCACATGTGCTGCATTTTGGGATGGGGAGATGCCTGCAGCCCGGAGAGCTCCTGCATTTAAATTGCTTTTCATAGAAGCCCGATCCCCGTTGCGGTACCCGGCAGCTGGCGTGGAGGGGAAGCAGCAGCACGGCTGCCGGGAACGGCGCAACACGGCTCTGCCGTGCGGCCGGCAGCTCCCCCCCGCCACGCCGAGACCGTGCAGTCACCAGCGATTTCAAAGAGGTGCTGGGGAACGGAGGCACTTGAACATTTTTAATGATGCACGTTCCCCGTCGACTCTGCGCTGAATGGGAAGCCTTTAAAGTCGGGCTCCCTTTGATTAGACAATGGACCCGGCGAGAGAAACGCTTCCCCTCCTCCTTCTCCCCCATCCACCGTCCTCCATACCCCTCCTGCCCCAAAAGGGCTAAATTTAGAAGCACAAAACCATGAATTGCAAAAGTAAGGGACGGTGGATGCTGCCCGAGAGCGGAGCAGCAGCCCCACGACCAGGCTCATTCAGCCCACGGCATCTCCTGATGGGTTTTAGCAGAGGATGGGGGACACCAAGAGGGCTCCTCGCCAGCCACCCCCAATTTATACCCGTCATTTTCTGGGATACAGGAGCCCTCGTTCTGCCGCACAGAGCCAACAAGTTTCCCCCCCATCACGGCCACAACCAAGACCAGGGAGGAGAACCCGCACCTCTCCCAGCTTCTCCCTAATCGCCTCCCAAGTGGTGCTCTGGAGGGGTTGTTTCAGTTCAGCCCCAGCCTCTTAAAAGGCCATTTCTCCCCACAAAACCCAGCCCTGCCAAGCTCATCAGCTCACACTGGCTTTCAACGCGCCAGTCAGCACCAAGGACACGTTTAAACCAGTTACGGGAACGTGACGTCCTTCTCCGAGAGGAACAAGCGCTCGGGAAGCACGAAGAGCCCCCCAGCTCCAGCTGACTCCCAATTATTCCACTCAGAAATTGCTCTGTGGTATTTTTTTGAGTCATTAACGTCCCATTAAAAGCATCCCGTTAAGCAGAGCTGGCTGGCAGGGAGCTGGGCAGATGCAAGGCTGGAAGGAACCGCAGCTCTCCCGTTATGGTAAGTTTTCCAAAACCCACTAGTTATGTCCCTAAATAGTTTCCTTCCACAAACAGCGAGATGGTGTCAGCTGCTTTTTTTAAATGAACGGCAGAAAATAACAAAAGAGCTGCAAATGGCAGCTATAAATGCAAAGCAGAGGATGGAGTGTGGGGGTCCCATGGAGAGGGACCGGGGGGGTTTGCAGGGAGAAGGGGAACACGTTCAAAGGGGACGATGCCGGCACTGACCCTGCGAGGTGCCGCCGCAGCCTGGCAAAGCTGCTCGGACACGGTTGACCTTCCCTTTGCTTGCAGTCTGGAAGGAGATGGTATTTACTCCAGCTGGAAGCATCCTTCCTACAAGCTGCTCTTAGGGCTTCCCCCTTCCTCCCCTGGCCAAGCCTCCTGCAATCTCCATGCACAAGGGAGGGCACGGTGCTCTGCTGCAAACGGGGTGATGTTTCCCACCAGGGCTTAAATGCAACAGGTTTATAATATATCTCCCCCCGTCTCCATGCACTGCCCTCCCATCCCTGCTTCCCATCGGTGCTGGGAACGAAGCTGCACAAGTCATCCTCTCCCAAAGGAGGGCCACGGGGTCCCGTGGAGAATTTAGCCGGGTTACTGAAATAAAGTCAATAGATGTCTGGAGTGCTGCAATTTGGTTTGGGTTTTGTTTGCGGTTTTTTTTTTTTTTTTTTTTTTTTTTTGGCTGTTCTGCAAATATCATTTTCTGTGAGCAGAAAGCAAAGATGAAGACTAGCTCACCCAAGGAAAAAAACAAAAGGCTGATGATGGAGCAGCCCGGGTGGCCGGCAGCGATAAGAGGCAATTCATTTGCACGTGTTCCATGCAGCCTCCGAGACATGCAAAAAAAGCCCCTTGTTACCACCGAGCATCTGGCAGGGTTACGAGTATGGCCTCAGCACATGGTCCCCAAGCCCAGGGACACAGGGGACTCCCTGGGACACTCCTGCCGTGGTGTGACACCATACCCAGGTACCCCGCCGGGTTGCATCTTGCATCCCAGCTGAACGGGTGCCCCCAAATCCAGCAGCATTGCGGGTGCTGGGGTGTTAGTCCTCTAACATGGCATCATGTCAAGCGTTGGCCAAAGCCAAGATCCAAGAGCTGAACCGTGAACCTCAGACACCAAAGTCCCTCTGTAGCACCCCCTTGACTCCATGGGGAAAGACACGGTTTCCAAGACTACACAAAAACAAGGAGCTGGGCTGAAATATTATTTTTTTTCCCCTTTTATTACCCAGAACAAGGAAAATAGACCATTTTCTGAACGCAGCCTGAATAGGAACAAGTCTGCCTAAATTCACCGTGAACATAGATAAAAGCCCATCGTGTCGGCTGTGTCCAATCCTGGAAAATAGCCCGGCGGATTGGAGCTGTTTCAGGCATGCTGAGTGCAGGCTAGGGATGGGAGAACAGCTATTAATGAAAGTGGAAGTGGTTTTCAATTAAAAAAAAGCCGATGACAACAGTTTTTAGATCAAAAGAAGCCTTTTCACAGAAAGTGTTCTGTTCGGGCAAAAATATTAATCAATCAGGCTGAAAAATGCTGCAGTAAAAATCATTTTGTTTGGTACAAGTTCTCAACTTGGATTTTGCTCGGAGGACATGGGGTTTTAAACATGCATTTCTCTTTTAATGAAAATGCCTTTGAGAAACCAAAGAAGTTTTTCTGCAGATGGGATTTCATTTTTTTCCCCCTAGGTGAAGGATGGGAAAGCACAAACTCTGCTTTGAAAACCGAGTAGTTTTGCTCAACTGTGGCCATTCTCAACCGGTTTGAAAAATCAAAATACCAAACCCTGTTGCAGAGGACGTGGCCTCAAGGTACCCAATCGCATCAGCGGGTCGGTGGCTCGTGTTTGTCTGTGGCTTCTTGCAAAACCTCTGCTCTGTCTCTCCGTGAAGCCCATCTGCACTCAGATCCCGCTGTAGGACGAGATCTCACCAGGAGCTCTGGATCTGGGGAGCCCTTCTGCTCCCAGAAGCAGCACATCCCTCCAGAGATGATCCATCCCAACCCTGCCCAGAAGTTGCATCATCAAGTTACACGTCTCCCATGGATCTGGCCCTGCAGATCCAGCAGCCCCATGCAAGGAGGCAGTGACGGGGCTGGCCGCTCCAAGAGCTGGCCTTTGCTTTGTGCTTTTTATCATCAGGCTTTACTGCTTGGTTTTAGCCTCCATCGGGGCAGCTACAGGTTGGTCCCAGGCTGGGTTTTCTAGGTTTCTACTTGCTGGATTCGCCATGTGGAAAAGTCCCATCACAGTAAAGGGAAAGCAACTGGGAGGAAATATCTTGGCTCCAGCTTGGATCTCAGTGGGTTCAAGGATGGGGCTTGCTTGGAATTCTCATGACCGAGGCAGGACCCCACTGCTGGGGGCCATACAAGCAGAGACCAGCTCCTGGGGTTCAACATACAACCCATATCCACATCCCCATCAAAACAATATCTCCAAGGGTGTGCCACCGAATGAGTCTGCAGACCAACCATCTTGCCGTTATTAGGACAAGCAGATGATCATCTCATTGCTGCAGACCAGCCAGCTCCAGGTCTCTCTTGCCAAATCTTCTCCAGTGCCAAACTGGGAGCGTTGAGTTTTCTGCACACGGACCCACTTTGCCACCCAACACTGTCACCGCACCAGCTGAGATGAGTCCTAACCACAGTGCTGAGGACAGGCAGGAGAAATTGTATAAACGTCTAGCAAAAACTAGTATTTTTCTTTTTTTCCCCCCAAATTTCCAAGATAGATGCAGCAAGAGGGGGAGAAAGGGAGATTTGCCGAGCTAGAAAATAAAGGAGAACAGCAATGTTTCGGTCTCTTCTCCATGGGAGACTCTCGTGGCTGACATCTCTACGTTGGCCAACAGGCAAACCAAGACAGGATGGTTCTGCAGTCTGATCCTAAGCAATCGTCTTCATCCTCATGTCCTCTTACAGCGTTTCTGCTCCCACACTGAGGACTAGAGACAACCTGCCCCTGGCAAAGCCCCTTCAGAGGTGCCTCAAGGCAGAAGACGACATGGTCCCAACATGGGTAAGAGGATCTGCTGATTTAACTCATTTAATTCCCGGAGATGGGGGCAAATTCCTGGTTCCACCATTCCAGGAGAACAAACCCAAACCCATCTTCTCTTCGGCACCACGTCGCTCCTTTTCTCCGCAGCAAGGCACCAAGACCTCCCACCAACCTCCACCACCAGCTTAGCAAACCCACCACCCAGAAAGCACATCCAACCCGCAAAAAAAACCCCACCAAAGGGGTACGGGATGGGACAAGCAACACAGCTTGCACCCAACGGTGTTTTGCAACCTAACGCCCACATCTCTGCCTCCACGCCTGCATCCCAGCTGAGAAAGGACTGGGATTTATAGCCACCATTCTCCTTCTGGAGCCGGAGCTTGGCCATCCCTTGTGCCTGCTCCCTACCTGCTGCTTTTTTTTTTTTTTTTTTTTTTTGTTTTTTTTTTTTTTTTTTTTTTTTTGCAAGGAAAACGGGTTGCCCTGGAGCTGGGTCTCCATGGAAACTTGGGTTTTTCAGACACTCAATGGAAAACGCTGGCACAGAGAGGCTTGTGCAGGAATACTGATTCAGCCCCAGCGTCTGTAACACTGACTGCATTTTAATCCCGCTCTGCTACCCGGCGAGCTAAAAATACCCCGCGCGCTGTCGCCTCCTGAACTCGCGTAAACAGCTTAAAGCAACGCGGCGATGCCAGAGCAGAAATTTCATGAATCAGCTTAAAAAAAAAAAAAAAAAAAAAAAGGGATGGGGGAGGTAATGGTGGGGTCTCAGCCCTCGTCACGGCGTGGGGAGCACCAGCTTGGTGAGGAAGAGCACATCCCTGCTCCGGGGATGGAGGAGAAGGAGCAACCGGAGATGTGCACCACGTGGGTCCTTGGGTTTTTGTTTTACCTCTCCAAGATGCCCTTCTCCAGGTGTAAAAGCAAGAAAACAAGGTTTCTCTCAGTCCCCAGCCAGCTGGGAGGAGCGGTGTATTCATTGGCATGCCAAGCTCAACACGTAGCACTAACGTGGGCTGGGGGAAGAGCCAGCTGTCCCCAGCAAGGAGTTTGGGGACAATCTGGGGATGGGGTGACCTTGGCTGGCGAGCCATGAGCTGGCACGGTGCTTTCCCTTCTCACTCGTGTCATCTCTTTGAGAAAAAGATGTCGAAGTCCAGCAAACGGTTACCTCCGGGATACGGGACATCGGGGCTGTCTACGCTGCCAGCACCCTCACTGTGCTCGCAGCCCTGTGTCAGCCCAGCATTACTGGGACCGTAATAGGCAAATAAGATCATGCTCTCTTCTCTCCAATTAGCCAGGACTGTCCTCAGCTGACTCCCAGAGCTGCTTCTTGCAGAACACACAAACACCTCCTTTTCTTTTTTAAAGGCTTTCTCCCAGCAGCACACCCTTCCCTGGGAAGGAACACTCAGACAGGGAAACTGAGGCACAAGCCTGCTTGCTCAAGACCTGTCTGCAAGCTGGGAGGGAATCCAGGTTTCCCAGCTCCTCCAGCCATGCCGGGAGCTGCAGTCAGGCATTGCCCTTCACCTCCAAAGCGCTGCAGCCCGCAACACCCCTGCACCCATCACAGCCACCCTCCTACCCCCAATTAGCCCTGCCTCCTAATTAAAAGGCTCTCAAAAGCGCAGGGCAGTGGGCTTTGAGGAGGCTCATCCAACCCAGCAGCTGGCTGGAGAGTTGGGATTGATTTTTTTGGGGAAACTCCGCATTTACACATTGGCTTCTGTCCTGGCTGCGGGGGGAACAGCCAGCATTCCCGGGATGCTGCTTTAAACCTTTACTTCCATCAGGAACCAGAGAAGCAGGAGAAATGCCATCCCCAGCTCACAGTCAGAGGATTTAGGGGAGGTGATAAATGGGGTTTCGCAGTGGAAAATTCACTCCTGCCCTGCCCAAAGCAGGAAAAGCCAATTTCCCAGTAAAAACCATTTCAGGTGAGTTTTTCTAGGCTGAGGACAGGAGAACTTGCTACAGGGTTTCTCACTGCTGGCTCAGGCAGGGGAACGTGCACCCTGGGGTCCCTCAGCCAACGCCAGCACCCCAGACATCCCCTCCCAAGCATCTCCCCTGCTGACCTGGTTTTCTCACACATGTTACAATATTTCCAAGTAGGGAGATGGAAAAAAAAGAACATTTTAGATCACTTTTTGTGGGTTCTAAGAGCTTTCTCCAGTAACAGTAAGATTAAGGCCATTGGCTCTGAATAGCCAGAGCGGTAAAATAAATCCATGCAAGGCTCGCATGGCCCAGCCAAAAATGGGCTGCGAGTCTCATTCCTTGATGGTAAAGAAAAGCCATTCTGGGCTGGAGTTATTTATTAGATTTCATCACATTAAATGAGTGGGGACATAATCAACGCCACCGTCCCTAGCCCTCCATGCCAAGATCCTCAGCGCCAGCCCTATTAAACTAAGAGCCTGAAGCATCACCCATGGGGAGGGGATGCACAGAGATGCGGCAGCCGGGGACCGCTGCCGAATTCAGCGGCTGTAAATCTCCGTGGGGGTAGGAAGAGGGGGGTTCATCCACTCCAGCCCCACGTTTGGCTCAGCACCCTGTTTTACACGATGCTGATGTTTTACAGCAGCAGTTTTCCAGGCAGAGCCGTGCCAGGGGTGATGGGACAGACCCCGGTGAGCTCGGTGGGCAATGAAACACCACTTAGGAGAAAACCTGAACCCCTCTTCCCAGCAGTAAACTGGTTCTAGTTGGTTTGGAGCCGGGCGATGCTCTGGTAGAAATAGGGATGGTGGGAATAAAGCTGCCAGGAAGCTGGAGAGAGACTGGGCTGCAAAGGGTTTCTCAAGTGATGGCACCAAGCTTGGGGAGGGGGTTTCCACCCGATGCCAAGATGCACCCATGAGGTTGGGGCTCTGCCAAGCTGCAGCGGGGCTCGGCAGGAGGAAGGGGCTTTGTAGGGTCCCACCGATCCCAAATGGAGCAAAGTGGCCTTTTGCATCACTTCTCTTACCTTCACCACCCCTGCTCCAAGACCACGACCAGTGATGCCAACTGCCAGAGACCTGGGTAGCCTCAAGAGCTGCTCTGGGGTGGATTTATCATCTCTCTGGTGCTCCCAGCTCCACCTCCTGCAGCCCACAGGCTTCTCCAGGCAGTGGCAAGCCCAGGTATCCTCAATTAAGACCCAGATTAGGGCAGGGAAGCAACCTCCTCATCTTTCCATAGGTATTCTGTAGGAAGGAGGAGATACACCTGGCTCCCGGGGAGCCTCCCCCCTTCCAAAATCTCCCCGAGGTGATACCACAACCTCCCACCGCAGCCCCAAAAACAAGCTTGGTGTGAGGCCAAGTCAACCAGAGCAATGCAATGCAAGGGAAGGTGCCCACTGCTGGGGGGGGGTTAAGAGGGGGAATACAGCGAGCATCGCTGCCGGGCTTGTAGGCACCTGATGGGGACGTGAGCTGGTCCCAGAGTTTCGGGGTTTCCCAAGTCTTGCGGTCATCAGAGAGCTGTCGGGACATGAGCTGGTCCCAGAGTTTCGGGGTTTCCCAAGTCTTGCGGTCATCAGAGAGCTGTCACCCTGCTCAGGTCACTGCAGGAGAAACGCAGGGGCAGTGGGGAGAGCTCTTCCCCCGTGGGCTCAGGGTGACGTTGATTTTAGCAGGCGACTTCCAGCCGGCTGAGAAGCACACACGGGTCTGCTCACGTCGAGCTGTCTCCCCGCTCGAAATCCCTTAAAGAAGAGCTGCCTGCTGCTGGATTACGGCAATTGCCTGGTTCACACAGCTCTGATGGGCAGACTGATGCTCAGCGCAGTGGCCGCAGCTCCAGCTCCTCTCGTCCCCGGGATGGAGATGCAGCACGAAGCTCTGGAAACCCGTCCTCAGCCCTGGTTATCTGCTCCCGGCAGGGATGCTCAGCTCCCGCTGCCCTTCTCCTGGGCTTTGCTCCAGGCTTGTCCCACAGCCCATTGCTGCCTTCACCCAGCACCCTGCAAGCAGCCTCTCTTTTTATACCCCCACCCTGCACATCTGCCTGTCTTTAAAGGGCTGATTGAGCATCGTCACTTAGAAAAGGGGAAACTGAGGCACGGGAGAACAGTCCCCAAGCAAACCAGCTGCAGATCCCCATGTAATGACCAGACCTCCCATCCCTTTCCCCACCACCTCCGCCTGCAACAGCACCCCAAAGGGTGGCCTGGCCCTGGGGGTGGGGAAGCCCTTCTCCCAGCCCGGATCTGGCCCCTTGGTTATCCCTGGCACGGGCGCAGCTCCCCGGGAGCCGCTGCCCAGCCGCGTGCCATTCCCCTCCCGGCAGCTACTTTCCTAGATTAAAAATCATGCGCTCATCGCCTTGGCGCGGCGCCACGGAGCCTCTCGCTTGTTTTTATTGACAGCACCATCTTTCGCTGATTAAAATTCCTTTAAGTGCACCCGATGGCTAATCCCAGCCCCGAGGCCAGGGATGCTGTCACCGTCCCCCCTCCTATAGCGGGTCTTTCTGCCCATGTTCCCTCTCCGCTGCATCCCAGCCTGCCGGCCCCGCTGCGTGTCCTCGGGTGCCGTGTGTGCCTCCCTCCGGGCTTGGTCTTTCCTTAGCTTCAAAAATAAAGGAAAAGAGTCAAAAATGCTCCTGGAGATGGGGAAAAGGGAATTTTTATTTGGGAAAACAGATTGAGGGGTGTAAGTGTGTGCCAGGCTCCATCCCGCTTGGCTGGTGCTGGATTTATACCTTGTCCCCCTCCTCCCGCTTGGCTGGTGCTGGATTTATACCCAGAGGGATGGAGAGCCAAGAGACACGGTCCAGGAGGGGAGTCGTGCCAAAAGCGCCCGAATCCAAGCCTTGCGGCTCCAAACGAGCAGCGGTGCTAATGAAATCCCCGCCGACCCTGGGCTGGGGCTGCCAGAGTTGTCGGGTTCAGCTGGGATCGCCCGCCGGCAGGGATGGGCCGCTCCGTGGGGATATGGGGAACGCCGGGAGCATCCCACCACCCGCTGAGGAGTCAGATGTATGGGTCCAAAACCGGTTTGAATTCCTCGTGGGGATGGCCGAAGCGGTACACGGTGGCGGTCCCTGGGGCAGGGCCAGGAGCAGCATCAATAAATCACCCTTTCTGCTCCCCTTTGGGCTTTCTGCTCCCTCCGGGAGCTGTTGCTCCTCCATAGCTGGTCCTGGTGCTCCCCCAAGAGGGTTTCAGCCCCTCCGGGGGTCCCGCCTCTCCCGTCTCCATCCCCCCACCCGCCACGACCCTCCTGTGTCTCCGTGGTCCGTCGGGAAGTCGGGGTACCCGTGGCCTTGCCCAGCAGCCCAGTGCACAGCCCCAGCCTGGCAC
>NW_009210032.1:20659-22372 GCF_000690835.1 Fulmarus glacialis
GATGGCTCACCTTGGTGAAGCTTCAGAAAGGCTTGGCAATGCTTCACCTGCCTGCCCCAAGCCTGTGCTGAGGCCATAACACTCATCCTATAGCCCAGGGTCGCGCGTAGAGGGACTTACCTCTCTCACACAGCCAACAGCCAGAGAGGGAGGAGGAAGGAGAGGGGCACCCTGGGGAGCAGGGGGGTCCCTGGGGACACACTCGGTCCCTGAGCCACCGGTTTGTTCCTCCTGATTAATTTTTTGCACGGGGGTCAGTGGGGAACAGGTTGTAAACGGCCGACGTGGTACAGAACGGTGATGGGAAGAGGCTTTGTCCAGGATGGAGAAATGATCTTGTCCTGCTGCTGGGGGACACTACAGGGGACATCTCCAGCCACCCGCAACGTGACCACCCTGTCCCTAAACCCACCTCCCAAAGAGTCAGGCTGTCCTGGTCCCCTTGAGGTCACCCTCAAGCAGCCTGGCAGGTCCTGAGCACCACCGAGATGCTCCGAGTGCTCCCGGTCCCCAAATGGTGCGTGAGCAGGACCCCGGGGGGATGCAGGTACCTGACATCCCCTGAAGGAGCATCCCTGATCAGCCAAGCCAAGCCCTCGGCATCGATCCGATGATCAATCCGTGACCAGGTCGGAGAAGGGCCACGGCATCTAGTGTCCCCAGGGAGCCAGCAGCACCGCGGGGCTCTCGCAAGGGCTCTCTGCAGCCGCAGCGGGAAGCGGAGCATCTCGCTCCCAGCCTCGGAGGAAGGCTCTCGCTTTAATTGCTCTTTGGCCCCCGGCCACTGATTGCTCACATTTGTGACTGCTTTCTTTTCAGTTTCGTGGCAGCTTTTTGGTTTCTCCCCTGGTTTTAACCGGCCCGGCCTCTCCCTGCACTGCCGGTCTCAAAGAAAAGACCTCATGTCCCCCGAGGTGGGTTGTCAACAGGTAAAGCCCCAAAATCTCCATCCTGGAGGTGTCAGCTGAGGCCCCTCCAACTCACTGCAGCAGTGATCGGAGTCGTGCCAGGTCTCTTCAGCTCTCTGGGGGCTCACGCTGTGCCTCGGGGGGTGCAGGGGGTTTAAACCTCCTTTGGAGCCGGTCAAAAGGCAACACTGGGAGCACCCCAGCCCCAAAAGGGTGTGAAATATTCAGCCCTAAACCCACGAATCAGCTTAGTGCCGTCTGCTCGGCTCTGCGGCCAGGCTGCCCAACTCGGGGAGGACCAGCCCGTTCACCTCAATGCGGTGTTCACTCTGAAACCTAAGGATGGCACCGGTGTGGCCATAATGCTGATTATTTCATCTTTGATAGTCAGAGCAGGCAGAGCCAATGCATTTGTCAGCTCTGCAGTGCCTTTCCTTCAACAAATGAATATCGCGTGGATGTTGAAACCAGTCTGCCACGGGCTTTCCAGTGGGCTCTCATCCAAGCCGTGTGAGAAAGCAAGGAGCTCGGCCACAACATCCAGGCAACGCTGCTGCTGAAATCACCGTCCCCGCTGCCAGGGACACCCGGGGTCAGGACAGGGCTTTGTGAGCACGCAGGCAGCCGGCGGCGAGGAAATGCGGAGGCAGGAGGGGTACGGGAGCTGACTCAGCTCATGGATGTCTTTATTCGAACTCTAGTACGGTTGGACAGGTAGAGGCATGCGTACAGGACAGACAGAAATGGGAGTAGTATTGCCTTGATCACAGAGATATGTAACAGCGTTAGAAAGTCACTGACCCTT
>NW_009210033.1:0-1882 GCF_000690835.1 Fulmarus glacialis
GGCATTGAGTGGTTACATCACATCCCCTATCATGCACCAACCTCTAGGAAAATCGAACAATTCAACGTACTGCTAAAGACTACCTGAAAGCAACGGGTGGTGGGACATTCAAGCATTGGGATATGCATTTAGCAAAGGCCACCTGGATAGTCACCAGGGGATCTTTCAATCGAGCTGGCCCTGCCCAATCAAAACTTTTATGTACTGTAGAAGGGGATAAAGTCCCTGCCATGCACATAAAAAATATGCTGGGGAAGACAGTCCGGGTTACTCCTGCCTCTGGCAAAGGAAAAACATTCATGGGATTGCTTTTGCTCAAGGATCTGGGTGCAGTTGGTGGCTGATGAGGGACGATGGGGAAGTCTGATGTGTACCTGAAGAGGATTTGATTTTGGGTGAAAATAGCCAATGAACTGAATTGTATGATGTTAATTGCTATATAATAATGTATGTCAACACCTCTATGGTTGTTTTATCAATGGTATTACAGTAAGAATCACGCAGATTAATGAAGAAGGAACTCTGATGAAACTGAGCAAAGTGCAGTGGTGATGGAACCAGACCTGACTTCAGCGTGCAACAATCCAATACCACACACCATCTTTCCTGCCCCGAAAGACTGTTATGACAGATGGAGCCCAAAGTCATGGACTAAATGAACTCAATGGACATTTTAGAGGGATGGTCTATGGACTAAGGGAATGATATCTGTGTTGATATATATCAAAAGGCAGGGAAAGTGGTGGTGATTAGTTGGAATATATTGGAAAATGTGAGACGTGGACATGACATAGATGGTATAGAATAAAGGTGGATACTGTCCTGGTTTTGGCTGGGATAGAGTTAATTTTCTTCCTAGTAGCTGGTATAGTGCTGTGTTTTGGATTTAGGATGAGAAGAATGTTGGTAACATGGGGAATGTTTTAGATGTTGCTAAGTAGTGCTTACACAGAGTCAAGGACTTTTCAGCTTCCCATGCTCTGCCAGGTGCACAAGAAGCTGGGAGGGAGCATAGCCAAGACAGCTGACCCAACTGGCCAATGGGGTATTCCATACCATATGACGTCATGCTCAGTATATAAACCCAGGAAGTTGGCTGTGGGGAGTGATTGGTGTTCGGGGACTGGCTGGGCATCAGTCAGCAGCTGGTGAGCAATTGCACAGTGCATCGCTTAGTTTGTGTGTTAATCATGGAATCATAGAATAGAATCATAGAATAGTTTGGGTTGGAAGGGACCTTTAAAGGTCATCTAGTCCAACACCCCTGTAATGAGCAGGGACATCTTCAACTAGATCAGATTGCTCAGAGCCCCATCCAACCTGACCTTGAATGTTGCCAGGGATGAGGCAACTACCGTCTCTCTGGGCAGCCTTTTCCAGTGTTTCACCACCCTCATTGTAAAAAATTTCTTCCTTATATCTAGTCTGAATCTACCTTCTTTTAGTTTAAAACCATTACCCCTTGTCTTACCACTACAGGCATTGCTAAGAAGTTTGTCCCCATCTTTCTTATAAGCCCCCTTTAAGTATCGTAAGGCTGCAATAAGGTGTCCCCGGAGCCTTCTCTTCTCCAGGCTGAATAATCCCAACTCTCTCAGCCTTTCTTCATAGGAGAGGTGTTCCATGCCCCTGATCATTTTTGTGGCCCTCCTCTGGACCCACTCCAACAGGTCCATGTCTTTCTGGTGCTGAGGGTTCCAGAGCTGGATGCAGTACTCCAGATGGGGTCTCACCAGAGGAGAGTAGAGGGGCAGAATCACCTCCCTCGACCTGCTGGCCACGCTTCTTTTGATGCAGCCCAGGATACGGTTGGCCTTCTGAGCTGCGAGTGTACATTGTTGGCTCATGTCCATCTTTTTGTCCACCAGTACCCCCAAGTCCT
>NW_009210034.1:0-8229 GCF_000690835.1 Fulmarus glacialis
TGAGAGCAGCCCTGCCGAGAAGGAATTGGAGGTACTGGTGGACGAAAAGGTGGACACGAGCTGACAATGTGTGCTCGCAGCCCAGAAGGCCAACCGTATCTTGGGCTGCACCAAAAGAAGCGTGGCCAGCAGGTCGAGGGAGGGGATTCTGCCCCTTTGCTCTGCTCTGGTGAGACCCCACCTGGAGTACTGCGTCCAGCTCTGGAGTCCTCAGCACAGGAAAGACATGCCACGAAAATGATCAGGGGGATGGAACACCTCTCCTGTGAGGAAAGGCTGAGAGAGTTGGGGTTGTTCAGCCTGGAGAAGAGAAGGCTCCAGGGAGACCTTATTGCGGCCTTTCAGTACTTAAAGGGGGCTTATAAGAAAGATGGCGGCCAACTTTCTAGCAGGACCTGTTGCGACAGGACAAGGGGGGATGGTTTTAAACTAAAAGAGGGGAGATTCAGACTAGATATAAGGAAGAAATGTTTTATGATGAGGGTGGTGAGACACTTGCCCAGAGAGGTGGTCAATGCCCCATCCCTGGAAACATTCAAGGTCAGGTTGGACGGGGCTGTGAGCAACCTGATCTAGTTGAAGAAGTCCCTGCTCATTGCAGAGGGTTGGACTAGATGACCTTTAAAGGTCCTTTCCAATCCAAACTATTCTATGATTCTATGAAAGTATCAGGTATCACACAAATAACACTACCCACTATTTTGAAGATACTTAGGCAGTTAGGGAGAGGGTTATAGCTTTCTGAGTAACTTTAAGAAAGTTTTCACACTGTATCACACAAGAGACTAATCTCAAAAGTTAACAAATCTGAGCTAATTAAGTATAGCAAGTAACTTTGAGATTCAGAAGACAAAAAGCAGCAGAAAGTGTATGCTGTTTAGGAAATACAAAGAGGACCAGAAGAGGATTATTACTCATGACCTAAAATATCTGCAGTGAAGACAAACAAGGGTGCATTCAGTAAAAATATCAGGATGACGTCCACTATTCAGGTTATGTCCCAATACCTGCGTCAGTCATATCAAATGCTCAGTAATGAAGATGATTCTTTGTGCTCACGGAAGGTGTTGCAAAACAACCTCCGAAAATTGTTATCAGTTCAGGTATCTTCTCTTCAGATAAGCATATTACCTGAATTGCATCTATTATTTTATTGCAATGATCAGTGTTTTGGAAGCATTAAAAAATATCTAGACTAATAAATATTTGAAACTTGGGAGGTTTTTTTCATTTTGTTTTGGGCTTTTTTGAGGAGCTTAATTGTTTATTTAGTTTTGCTTTAAAAGATACTCTATTGTCTTTAGTCAAATCTCTTTTGAGATATTTAAAAGCATGCAATAAGAATGCTGGGTTTTTTAATTAATTTTTATTAAGCAAGTTTGAGCTGAGAATCCATACTTTAGAGGAAATTTACAGGTCACATTTAAACCCTACAAAAACATTAACTGATTCTGAAGTTATGACAGATCACTAACTAGATTAAGAACTGGGTCCAAAATACATATGCCCAAATCAACCTAGGCAATGAGACTGCTCAAAAGAAACAGTCAGTGTCATTTGACTGAAATTTGAGAAGTTTGAACAGGAGGCCCAAGAAACAAGTGATGTGGAGAGCCACTTGCAGGATACAGAGTCTGTCCCTAGATGGAGCTGTGTACCACCACAACAGTTGCTTTGAAAGTGAGGATGTAACAGGCACAGCTACTCAAAGATTCTCTCCTTGTACGTTTAAGAAGTGCCCTGTGCCCCTTTGTCATTTAAATGGTTTGTATCTAGTAAAGAGGCTTGTAACTCACAAATCAAATGAAGGTACAGCCCACTGTTCTGCAAAACAAACATACAGCTGGACAATGCCACTCCTGCAATCATATGGAAGCTATACTGGTGTAAATGACAGGTCTCATTCTTGATAACGTAAACACTGAATCAAACTGTAATTGAGCTGCAGAACTAGCATAACTTACATGTTTTTCGGAGTAGCTAACACTTGCATCGAGAGGATTACATACTGGAATCATCTACCAGAAACACACTCATTACAACACTTGTCACACACATTCTGGCTCCTGTCCAAAGAGTTAACAGGTTAGAGAGATAGAAGGCATCCTGAGAACAACTGCAGTAGGAAGAAAATGAGCTGGGAGCAAACTAGTGCTCAGAACAGCAAAAGGGAGAGGAAAAGACAAAAGGCAGGGAAGAAACAATATTAGGAAGAAAACTAACAAAACAAATATTCAGACTTTTTTGCTTCGTTAGACTGAAGCCTCATTTCAACGCATGAGAGAAAAAGTAAATTAATAATTTATTTCAAAAGGCATGTTTAGCAGCATTTGCCTATTTCTAGAAAAAAAAACCAACTGCATTATTTTGAAGCTTTGCACAAAATGCTGACAACTTCTAATTTTATTTACACTTAGGTGTTAGAGATCACTTTCCTTACACTCACTTCTTCGGAAACCTGAATAATCCAATACCAATGGTGTCCTTCTGGAGATTAATCACCCCAAAGATGCTAAGATTTTAAAAATTTTATTCCATTCTTCTTACCAAACATTCTTCAACTCCTATGAATACTCTATCCTGTTGGATATATGAAAATGATGGATATATGTATATACTCTAGATGTTGGATATATGAAAACAGGACTATCGTGCACTGACCAATTTTGAAGCATTAAGGAGACAGATTTCCAGCAGACTGGAAAAGTGGTTTTGCTCTTACCATCTGTCAAAGTGATAAAGAAGGACAGTCCTTCCTGGAGTCCCATTTTCAGAGGTGCTCCCGTTCCAGCTTTTCTCCAGTTAAACATATCCAAGGCCTTCTCATCACCACCCACAGCTGCTTTTGCCAGCTGTACAAAGTCCCTGCAAACAGATACGTGATTTCCAATTCCTTACATAACAGAGTACTTTCCATCTCAAAGAATGGATGAGTAGTTAATAAAACATATTGTAAAGAAAGAATAAAGACGTTTCACACACTGATTGGAAAAAGGACAAACTCAAAAAGACAGAAAGCAAAATTTTAATATTAGTTTTCATTTGCATTGTTTCACCTTTTTTTCATAGAATCATAGAATGGTTTGGGTTGGAAGGGACCTTTAAAGGTCATCTAGTCCAAGCCCCCTGCCATGGGCAGGGACATCTTCAACTAGACCAGGTTGCTCACAGCCCCGTCCAACCTGACCTTGAATGTTCCTAGGGATGGGGCATTGACCACCTCTCTGGGTAACCTGTGCCAGTGTCTCACCACCCTCATCGTAAACAATTTCTTCCTTAGATCTAGCCTAAATCTACCCTCTTTTAGCTTAAAACCATTCCCCCTTATCCTGTTGCAACAGGCCCTCTAAAAAGTCTGGCCCCATCTTTCTTATAAGCCCCCTTTAAGTACTGAAAGGCTGCAATAAGGTCTCCCCGGAGCCTTCTCTTCTCCAGGCTGAACAACCCCAACTCTCTCAGCCTTTCTCCATAGGAGAGGTGTTCCACCCTCTGATCATTTTCGTGGCCCTCCTCTGGACCCGCTCGAACAGGTCCATGTCTTTCTTGTGCTGAGGGCTTCAATGCTTTTTCCATAAGCATTATTATTTTTACAGAGATGCGAAACAGAAGTGGCCCAGACAAGGAAAATTCTTTTTTTTTTTTTTTTTTTCCTACAGCCGTTTCCTATTTCTTGCTTGGAAAAGAAAGAAATAATAATGTTTAAGAACTTACTTTTAATTTAATTATTCTTGCCAATAATTTCATGGATAATTTTGTTTTCAGTGGGCTTTCTGCTTTTCACAATCAGCAACATTGCTAATTAGAAGAACTAAAGGAAGAAGAGTCAACGGCAACAGAGAGAAAGGTATGGACAAAAGGAAGATCTGTTGCTGCATACGGGACACAAATAGCCAGCTACTAGAGTGGGAGAAGAACTTGGAATTAAAGGACAATTAGGAGAAGAACTTTTTTTTTAACGTGTATTTTAAAAAAGGTTTGTCTGTGAGTAGGATTTTCTTTCTGTGGAACAAGAGAAAGACCTGGTCTACCAGTGCTCTGATGGGGCATGATACTTACTCGCCAGGAGGGGGTGGTCGAAAGACACAGTGAGAGAGACATTTTCCATACTCTTGTTTCAGCAGGGCAGGACCCTGCACTCTGCCACGCTGATCCATTTTCCACAGAACCAAGACACCATGCTAGAAAAAGACAACAGTTAGTTCATTTGCACACAGATGAGAATCCAGACTCCAGCTACTCAGTGCACAGAAAAATAAACATTTTATTGACAGAGTAACACCTTTCCTTTCATTTACTTGACACATATAATTACTCCCACTTAAAACTAAGCCATAGGGAATAAAAATTACCTTTAACATTATATTATTTGCTAATTAAAATCAAGTTATCTAAAAAAGCTTGTTGGTCATATCCATTCTTAGTAAAATGACACTGCCAGAGCAATTAAATACAACAGCCTCGGTTTTCCGCTGCAAGTAGCATATGCAAATATTTGTAACTCCCTTTCCACTTTTTTCTTGCCAATCATTCCCAACAATTTTTAACAACCCAAAGCTTTAGCTTCTTGTTATAAAGGCTATTTGCCTTATAAATAAGCTTTCATTACAGAAAGCACCTAAATCCTTAGGATTCTTTTGCGTGATCGAAACCTGGAATTCGTCCATGTTATTTGTTACTTAAAACACAAATTAAGAGCTTCTGATTTTCACAGCATCCTATTCCAACTTTAAGAAGCTATTTTCAAATAATTTTCTTGCAACTCAGGATTTATCATGACTGAATGTTCTCAGCTGAGCACTCTCAGTTATGAAGTCCCAGTGAAGATCAAACAGAAACCAAATCAAGGCCCAAATATTTATCTTCTTTCTAAGGGTATTCCTCTAATATGAGCAGAGTATGATCCTGGCAGCACTCACCTAATGGAAGCTATCTGAATATAAACCTTCATGGGAAACATTTTAAAAACAAACTTAAAAGCTGTTTCCTAAAAGACGTAGGAAACAAAGCATACCTAAGCTGCACATCAGACCATGGTACAATGACACTGAGTGTGCAACACAAGGGATGAGTGGGCCCACCCAGTGCAGTACTGGGCAGACACCCCACCTTGGAGCTAGCCGGAGGATGCTGAACTGGCTGCGTGCTCAGCTGAACAAGCCTGGGCTCTTAGCAAGGCTGATTAGCTCAAGCTGGCCACCACACACACAGCTGCAGATTTTTAAGGACCCACATTTCATTGACCAGGGAATACCCTGAACTCTGAACTAAATATTCAGCTGTGTGTTTCAATGTCTCCAGAGGGTAATACAGCTATTTTGCAATAATGAACTTTTCTTTCTAATGTGTTGCTGTTCCATCTATTGAGGTTGGTCTTTCCAACTACTGCAATTGAAACTACATGAAATTGAAGACCATTCATGTCAATACATGCATAGCCTTTGTTTTGTCACGTTAAGGTATTTCCTTGAAACCACTGCTTATTCTACTTTGATTAATACTCTCACCAGAGGAGCAGTTAGGATGAGTCTATAAAATTCTTAAATTTGCCTATAAGAACAGCTATGTCTGTTTTAAGACGACTTCCTTACTGTGATCTGATACCAAATAAATCAATTTGAAATAAGTTTGTTCATAAATGTAGGGTTAATGTAAGCTGCGGCTACATTAATATATTATCTCCATATAAATAAGGCCTCAGTTACACTGTGCGTCACCTTCTTTTGTCTGGGCAGCATTTTCTCTTTTCTAATAAAGAAGAGGATAAATTCATTTTTTACTCAATTTTGAATTTCTGCATTTCTGTCAAATGCAGCAACAGAATTTTACAAACAACGATTTAAAATTGTATTTTCCTCTGACTCCTATAGGTAAGAATTCTCAAAGAGCACAACTGAAATTCTTGGACAAGCTCAAGTTTATATCATGGAAAATATAGAAAAAACCACCTTTTTTTTTTTTCCCATTTGCTGACTCAAGAACTGGCAAAACCAGAATCTTCTATGAATACTTAATCCCAAATACTAAATATTCAATAGCTAGTTTGTCATTTCACTACATAAAAGGGCATCCAGCTCATCAAGAAATAGACTCATTTCAAGTATTTCCACAACATATTTTCCATACAATAAGTTTGACTCATTTTTGGAGTATTAATAAAAACAGAACAAGAGAGATTAGCATGGGGTTTTTGTACTTAAGTGAGCATTGCTATGCCCTCACTATGGATGAATATGTTGTAGCTGGAATTTGTTTCTTGACATATGGGCTTTATTCCTGATTCTGCCACAAAATTCGTGCATAGACAGGAGCAAATAATTCAAATTGTCTATGCCTCAATTACCCCATCCATTAAATAGCCTTAAACCCTAATCTACTGCTCAGCACATACTGAGATTTGAAACACTTTTATTTAAAGATAAGTTGATAAAACAGCAACAAGTACTGTAGAAAAAGTTTAAACACTGAGATTTTATTTTACTCCCAAACAGTTTTAATTTGTACCTAAAGCGAGGAAATTTATCTCCCCTGCAACTCTCCCTTCCCCTAACAATCCATTCTATAATCCATTCCAATCACAGGGCTTGCAACACTGTGCTCCACATCAAACACACATTTGGCATTTCAGCTACTCACCCTATCACCAGACACAAGGCGGGTACCATTTGTACTCCAGTTTAGGACTGTAATTTTGGCATTATGATTTGGTGGTACAACGTGGTGCTCCTTGTCTTGTTTGTTAAGTACCACAACTTCTCCCGTCTCCCAGCCTGCTGCAAGAATCGGTCTGGAAGGGTGCCAGGAAAGTGATGTGACCTGAAAGCTTCTCTCAACATGTGTATCGGACACATGTTCTCCCTGCAAATGGAAATAAAGTGAAACTCAGTACAAGGATGCAGCTAAACCTTCAGATTCACTTCTCAGTCAACAAGATATTATTCTGTGATAAAGGACTGGCATGTAATAGAGCTTTCTGCAAGAGATATGAAGTGGCTACACAAATTCTCTTTATAGCTATTTCACGTGCATAAAAATGTGCTACAACATGCAGTATATCCACTTGAAAATTGCTAATGAAAGCACGGCAGTGTTAAGTGACTGCCTCACTCTGCTTTTCCAGGCTATTCTTCCCTCACAGCATATATGAGCAGCATTCACTGAATATCAAGCTTTTACTCCTGTATGAAGGATAAGAAGGCTTCGAGCACGTTTCGAGGTAAAAAAAAAAAAAACACTTTTTGAAAAAGAAGCACTTCACTGAGGACACAGAATAAACTAATGGTTAAACAGCTCTTAAAGGTAGACACTCCTTTGTGCATGGTTTGCAATAATTCAAGCAAATATTTCAGGCAAATCATTTAACCTCTCTATGTATTTATTTTTCCATTTGTAAAATCTGGATGACAATTTTTCATAATGCACTTGGAAGGGCTACTCATATTAACAGACTTAAACGTTTCCAGTACGTCTGCTGCTAGATAGCTTGTAGTACCATTTCCCTATATAGCACAATTTTTCCTGAAAATTATGCAAACCAAAGTCCTACGCAAGCCTCTTGTGTAAAGTTTAGAGTATGCAAAGGAAATATCTGTCTACAGGCAGAAACCGTACAAGGAAACAACCTACTCAAACGGAACAAGCTGAGTCTAGCAAATCAGTTCAGTCTCAAGGTGGAGGAATGATTTAATTTACATTCCTTAGTACATTTTATTCACTTAAGAGTTTAAAAAAAAGAAGCAGCATGTGTCCATTTTACTTTTAAGCCT
Organism: Fulmarus glacialis; assembly: GCF_000690835.1. Classification (NCBI taxonomy): domain Eukaryota; kingdom Metazoa; phylum Chordata; class Aves; order Procellariiformes; family Procellariidae; genus Fulmarus; species Fulmarus glacialis. The sequence continues at coordinate 7,764 of NW_009210034.1, forward strand.
GAAATTCTCATACTATGAGAAGTAAAAAGTGAACTGGTAACCATCACAAACAAGAAAGGCTGTAAAAATTAAATTTCAATGGAAAGATCAATTCAATTTATGAAGACCTTTTTATAAAATACATGTAATGAGTAGCTGATTAATCTGACATGCCCTAGGTAGCACGGGACATGGATAATAATTAAAATCCAGAGAGCGGGATTCAAGGAGCATAAGTAAGGCTGCAAATATATATATATAAAAAAAGTGAAGTTTCAAACCAGCAAAATGGTATCGAGCCCAAAAGCAAAGTTGCTGATTATTCACCTGTTCCAGGTAGATATCCACACAGCCCCCAGAGGCTGTGCTGATGGAAGCAACTGCCAGGAGTGGATGAAGTGGGTGCCATGCTATGTGAGAAGGGGAGGCAACTGAATCCGGAGCTTCTATTCGATGATCCACATACACAGCCATAACAGCAGAAGCT
>NW_009210034.1:8675-13052 GCF_000690835.1 Fulmarus glacialis
AAAAAACACAGCCATAACAGCAGAAGCTGTCACAGACTGAAAACCTGTACAAGGAAAACAAACATTTCTAACTGGTATGCTTATGTATATTATATGTATACACTATATATATATGTGCTATATTATATATAATATATATAACAAGTATGCTTTAAAAATGGGGAAAAAATAAAGCTACAGCATCATCTTGTTAATACGCACTACACAGACATGAAAAAGGTCATAGTGGTATTTTTAAAAAATATGGAGGAATACTGAGCCTAGTAGTCTGTAGATTCATAGTGCGCATAGACTAGGACCAATCTCTCACCAGTGGCTTGTGCTGGCTTATTTCCGAGGACTCTGAAATAACTCAGAATTTACCAGAAAGCTACTTCCAGTACTTCATATCCAAAGATGTCAATTAATGTACAGAGTGATTTTATGTCGTAAAGTCTCATATCTGGGCTTTCAAAGTAAGTTTCAACAGTTGTGACCACTTCTCAGCTTGTACTGTTGAAATTATGCAAGATTAGTTTAACTCATTCTATCTGTTACCTACATTTGAACTATTATATACATTTGAATGAAAATACTCAGTAAGTGATGTTCCAAGAAAAAGAACCTGAAAGCAATGCTTTTTTCAGAGTTGTGTGTCAGGAATGGAGGAAGTCACTAATAATCTTTAATATCTTACATATAGAGATGGTCATTGGGATTTGTGTTGTGTGACCTTATTGGCTTTGTTTCAAAAGAAAAACAGCTGGAGAAAAATACCTCAATGGTTATTAGCAAATAATGCCAAGACCTGGTAAAAACACCAAACCTAACCAAACCAAACAATTATGAAAGGTTTAAAAGACTCCCTTCACATTTTAGGGGAAGAGACTTTTTCTTCTGCGCAGCTAAACCATGAGTTAAGAACCTGCAGGCACACATATGCGCAGCAGTTAGATTTGCCTAAGTCACTAATTGGACACCGATGCAGGATGTAAAATGGACATAAACAGACTCTTGTTTTAAAGTCTCTTTACTTCAAATATTCTGTCAGTGCTTAAAATAAATATTTTGCTTTAAGAAGGCCAAAAAAAAGAAAAATGAAATCAGATACAGCACCTTTGATTAGGCAGGTTAGAAAGGTGGGTAACATTTTTAAATAAGTTGGTAGTTCTATATCTTGCCTCTGATATTACAAAAACCAACATGAACAAGTGTAGTTAGCCTAATAACAAGCAATTTGATCTTTCAACAAGATCCATTCACCTTTATCTTCACACTCCTTCAAAATCCTCCGTGTTCCCATAGCGGCATGTGGGTCTAGTTTTATTGCTACACAAAAAAAACCCAACCAACCATTGAAATAAAAATTGGAGTGGTTTTCATCTTTATTTCATGGGGTTTAAATAGTTTCCTTAAATCTCCATTTTTGTTCCAAAATACCATACCCATTCTACCACTTTCATTCTTATTTAATCTGTTTCATTTCACTCTAACGGGAAGAACTTAGTCCATATTTGAGTATTAGCTTTATATGGGCTCAAACTTTGAACTAATAGAGAAATTAACTTCAGATTCAAATAAAAATTTGAGGTGCCTAAATAAAAACCACATTTGGTATGAAATAATGGTTTTATCACACAAAACCACATGCTGTAATGTCTTTTGTAGAGCCACCTTTTTCTGCTGTTAAGTGTGCTTGCATCTGTAGTCATAAATATTACTTATTATTATTCAGTTATTTCAGTCCCTTTCAGAGAGGGAAGAAAGTAAGTTTGTCAAGCTTACAAACTGCATCTCTTGATCAACTCACTAATGGGTACATCAAGCCACATTGTCTGCTTTGCTACAGGTGACTGTCAGCTTGTTCCAATTAGGATAGCTATAGCTAACTATCCCTTTCGGCATTAATAGGCAGCAAAACCAATTTTTCAATCAGCACCGTATATATTTAAAACAGCAGACTGGCACTTACTAAAACAAGATTCAGTGATATTGTCATGTAAATTATGGACAATCCGTAATATAAAATACTTTTCAGCATGTCAATAACTATACAAAATTGTGCAGGAGACTGCTACACGCAAATAAATAAATTGCTTATATAAGTGGATTACTCAATGGTGTAAAAATCACTAAACTAGCATTCATTTGCTTGTTGTAATCTTGGGAATTCATTATTTACCTGTTCACTGTTGCTTCAAACTCATGTACTTACACTCTTTAGCTTTGATAGATACTTCTACAAAAAGCCTTCAAAGAAAAAAACTGAAAACCAAGTAGCGCTACTTCTACAAAGGATTCTGGCACTGCACGTTCTATTTTTTTCAAGGAGACAAGAATTTCTGAAAAAGTTAACCACTTTGAGGACTGGAATAGAACATGACCGAGTACAGATATTTGATCTCAGTAATCAGATTAGATACACCTGATGGACACTTTTGAAACAACCCACAAGCACTTCATAAAAACTGTAAGAGTTCACAGAATGGTTTCGGTCGGAAGGGACCTTTCAAGGTCATCTACTTCCAACCCTGCTGTGTGGGTAGAGACATCTTTCACTAGATCAGATTGCTCAAAGCCCCATCCAACCTGACCTTGAAAACATCCAATGATGGGGCATCCAAAACTTCTCCAGGCAACCTGTTCCAGTGTCTCACCACCCTCATCATAAAACTTTTCTTCCTTATGCCCAAACAAAACCTACCCTCTTACAGTTTAAAACCATTACCCCTTGTCCCGTCAGTACGGTCCCTGGTAAGAAGTCTCTCTCCATCTTTCTTATAAGCCCCTTTTAGATATTGAAAGGCCACAAGAAGGTCTCCCCAGAGCCTTCTCTTCTCCAGGCTGAACAACCCCAACTCTCTCAGCCTTTCTTCATAGGAAAGGTTCTTCGAGCCCTTGGATCATTTTTGTGGCATCCTCTGGACATGCTCCAACAGGTCCATGTTTTTCCTGTGCTGAGGGCTCCAGAGCTGGATGCAGTACTCCAGGTGGGGTCTCACCAGAGCAGAGCAGAGGGGCAGAATCCCCTCCCTCGACCTGCTGGCCACGCTGCTTGTGATGCAGCCCAGGATACGGTTGGCCTTCTGGGCTGTGAGCGCACATTGCCAGCTCATGTCCAGCTTTTCCTCCACCAGTACCCTCAATTCCTTCTCGGCAGGGCTGCTCTCAATCCATTCATCACCCAGTCTGTACTGATGCTGGGGCTTGCCCCAACCCAAGTGCAGGACCTTGCACTTGGCCTTGTTGAATTTCATGAGGTTCACGCAGGCGAACATCAGACATGACATTAATGCCTGCCCACAGAGAAAAGTTACGAGAGGTTCAAGGTCATTCTCTGCCCCTGTTCTTAACTGGCCAGACACAAGCCAGGTCTAGTCCAGACGTCATACACCCATACTAACGTGGCCCTGTGCTTGGGATATCAGGTCCTTTGGGGAAATCAAGCCTTATTTCAGGGTTTATCAGCTCACAGGTCATACACCACCAATACAGACACCAACGCAGATTGATAACTGGCCATCATCTCAGAGCATGGGCAAAGGACTGTGTTTGTCTGCACCCCCCAGCATAGACATGCTTAAGATTTCAAAAGCAATCAGTAATTTTATGTGTAGGGGAAGATTATCCTTTGACATGGGGTAATTTCTCTCCAAACAAACCTCTCAATTCATTACTTACAAGTTGAGAGAGTATTAAAATAAATTACAAACCAAATAACTTTTATTTGTTTGGTTTGAATTTTCTGGGGTTTAGGTAGGTAACCTCAAGATTCCTATTGCTACAAATGATAGCAGTGAGCCAGAATACATGCACATATTTCAAAAGACAATCATCTACATACAGGGAAAAAAAAAATTAATTATGCTATTATGTCTCTGGTAACAATTCTTTAAAAGCTAATTTTATGCTCTGTATGACAACGTTGTCAGCACATTTAGCATCTAAGGGAGGCTGATCACGATTAGGTTTGCTATTCTTCCTGGAACTGCTACTGGCCACTAGCTTACCAGAAAACCCATCACCAAGCATATTCATAAAATGAGTTTTCTGTATGCATTGCTGTGATGTTTCGCTGACAAGACTTGACAGCTACCTATGCAAAACAATAGTTTTTTCTTACAATTCCTACCCGTAAGAAATGCTTTTTAAATTTTAAAACATTTAAAATAGCCCCAGGAAAAAAATTGGAATAGAAAATTGAGTTATGCTACAAAAACATGGCTAACGACTAAATACTATTTCCTCTAACTAGTAAAACAGTAAGAGTAAATAGTAAAAATCTGATTAAATCCTGAACCTGCACCGAGGGAGATGGAGTGAGAAAACATGCACAGGGACGAGCCCAATTCTTCTGCCCGTGGGACAGCGCCTCGCGTGGGCCGAAGCTTGCGCGGG
>NW_009210035.1:0-15179 GCF_000690835.1 Fulmarus glacialis
GGCCTCGCCGACGGCAGCTGCCAGCTCCCGCCTGCCAGGGCCTGCCCAGCCCAACCGCGCTCCTCTGCCGCCCACCCGCCCCAAAAACCTCCCATTTTGCAATCCCATTTGGAGTCTGCCAGGCCATTGCCCAGGAGCAGTGGGATGCTAGGGATTTTTAAATTTTGTGTTGGCAAAGCAGCAGGGAGCCCTTCTCTGTGACACAGGTTCAGGAAGATACTTTAAAATGTGCCTGACTTGAAGCACGTGGCTGGTTCAATTTAGGTAAAAGGACCTGGGATGGTGCTAGAGAGATCGTTAAATTAGCCGAGAAGGTGCTTGAAGCAGAGCAGCGGTCCTTCGTGCTACAGACTCAGAGCAAGTCAAAGTCCAGCAAAGGAGACCATCCTGCAAACTGATACTCCTGGGTGATGCTTTAAGCATCATCTCTTCTTACGGGGGTGGGACTCAGCCCCCAAAGGTGGCAACTTTGCTGCAAAGCCAAAAGCACTCACGTTGTCACTTTCATTGTCTTCCATTTCCTCCCGTTCCTGGTTAAACAACCCCAGGGTCTGCAGGGTGGGATGTGCCGGTGGAGCCTGGGGAAGCCTGTGAGGGACAGCGGGATGCCGCATGGGGACACGTCCCAGTACCCAGCTAAGCGATGAGGAGCAGCAGTTTCATGGAGGAGGACGCCGGTGGCACGGTACAATGAACTGCAATGTAATGGCGTTCAATGAGACAGAACGACGTTTCTGAACTCGACGGCTTAGGTGAGGGTGCCCATTCACCTCCTGCACTGGAGTGCTCAGGTTGGCACTTAGGAGATTAAAACGGGTATTTGGGTGCCTAAATGCCTGTCTGAAAATTAAAATTTAGAACTGGGTGCCTTCATTTAGACAATCAGGTTTGAAGATTAGAGTGAGAGATAGCATGCCTGAGTATAATTTAGAGCACGGACTCATTATGGATATTTTTATTGTTTAAGAAAATCCTTCCTGACTGGAAAGGAGGCAATGACCAGGACTGTAAAGACTGAAGAAAACTATGATGGCGCTGGGCAATTTTCTTGATAAGATGAGCCACTAGATGACACTTTGCATAATAATATGACGAACTGAACATTTCCATGCTACATTTTAATTTTCTGGCTTGGTAAAGCCTATTATGGGCTGGTGCCAGGCAGCCCACAGACCATAAAGCTAACTAGGGCCTTCCTGAAGTACCTGCCTTCCTGATAAGGCAGGTGGCCGTTAGCTACATCTCACACATCTGAGCAGGAGAAGGAAAATAAAAGCAGAGAGAAGGAGTGAGCAGAAAAAGGATGACCACAGAGCAACAGACAGAGGGAGCTGGGGCCTGGGAACTGGCCAGGGGAAGATGGGCCATGAAGAGGAGGCATCATGCATGGGAGAAGGGCAATGAGGTGGGACACTAAGAGATAAGAGAGGGTGAACAAAGTAGCAGTCGGGTCTGAGGAGATAAAAACTGGTGACAAAAATAAGAGTGGGAACAGGGAGGAAAAGGATAGTGGAGTTGGGGAAGACAGAGCAGAGCAGAAGAGAGAAGAACAGGAGAGTGCCACTCGAGAGGAATTAGAAGCTAATTATCCACTCAAATTCATAGCAATATAAAATACCAATATTTCTGTCAGGAAGAATGCTCTACATGTTTTCCCAAGCAGCAGCCTTCAAAGCCAAGAGAGAAGAAAGAACAGGGGAGAGCAGACAACACGACTGCGTGTTTCAAGTTGGTTTCTTGTATTTCAGACAGTTTATTTATGTATCTAGCATGGAATATAGAAACAGAGAAGAACATCTTTTGATTGTACTATGAAGTACAGTTGCCACTGATTAAAGAATTGAATTTAGAAGGAGGTGTAGCTCTCTGTACAAATAGAAAATAGCTGATTTAGATTTCTTACATTACACTATTTATCTATCCCTGTTTAAGAAAATAAATACACACATCCACTAGAATTTTCTTTACCACTTGTCAGCATTTCTCCCTGTGATGTGGGCCTAAATACTCCAGTTTTTCCTAGAAAGATTTCTTTCTTTATGCTCCAAGTGGGAAATGACCAAGAATGTAAGCTTTATCATAAAATACTGCAATGTGCAAATTACTTGCACCAGCACAGTTGTGGGATTTTTTTGTTTGGTTGGTTTTTTTTTAAATTCATTTTTAAAATTCATTTTCTGATTGACTTGTTAGTTTTTAGTGAAAGCAGCTAATTCCAGTTAAGTTGGCTGTTGTGAAGGGTTTGCATTAAAGTGCATGACAGCCAAGCCCCGTGGAACTGCAAGCGTCAAGGGAAGCTTCTATTCATCCTGCGGGCTAGCAGCCCTCTGCAACCACTGCTATTTAAGCAGAGCAGACTGGCTGGTGTTACATCTCCGCTGTAGCATCCGTGCACTGCAAGTCACTAAAATACCTAGGTCCTGCAGATCTTTGATTATTTCACTCCCAATGTGTTTGGTCTTGAGTGTAACTGGAAGACTGCAGATCTGCATAGATGGCGTTAGCCTTTCTTTTGTGAAAGCAGATAAATAGGGCAGATACACTGGGGAAAAAAGGCTGTTCCTTCATCCTACTCTTCACCCCCTCTAGACTCAGGAATCTCCAAACCTCAGGATGGTTGCAAGAGAGTCCAGCGGATTTTCAGGAGCAGGTGTACATGAGCTATTTGAAATAGGAAAGGAGCAGATCAAATACTGAGGAACATTTTTCTTCCTTTGCTTACTGCGTTTTGTTACTACCTTTGCCTAACATAAGAGAAGCCTAGTTTAATATTATGACACAAGACAGCAGTGTTGTGTAGGTAATGCTTACTGATGACTTCTGACCAGCAAAGAAAGTCAGTTAGTCTGAGCACAAAGGGAATTCTTTAGCCTTTCTCTGCTGCTGAGGTGTCCCATGTTTCTGCTGTGGCTCTTGGGAATATCCTGCTTAGAAACCAGTGCTTCAGAGTCACATAATGATGCCAGAAACAACTGACTTCAGGAGTGGGGTATGAAGACTCAAACCATTAGTAGATGTGTAAATCCACAGGATGGTGGGAATGCAGCACCTTACTGTCGCTTACAGATGCTCACAGAAAATTACTGGGTGCAAATGGATGCCCACTCCTCCACAGCTAACATATTGCCAGCATTATCTTCACAAAAAGTTTTGGAAAAAGAAATCACAGTTGCTTGGAATCTAGAACACAGCAAAGTCATAGCAACAGAACAAATTAATCTAATTTAACAATGAGATTGGTCATTTTTTAAAGGTGAAAATCAGTTTACAATTTCCATCTGTCCCCATGGAAGTCAAAATATGTTTTGACTTTCACATCTATGTCTGACAATCATAATCCATAATACAAACGGTAATAAAATTTCCCTGCCCTATGACAAAAAGCTACCCAGAAACACAGGCAAGCATTTATCAGTTCCCTCTCCCACCTCACCAAATGCAGATGTTTAAAGTCAGATACTCCTGCCCAAACCTGCCATAGATGGGCCCTGCAGCACCTAAATGCTTTTGCTCTTTAGAATGTGATTTTAGGTTCCCAGCTGCAGGTTCTCGACTCGGAAAACCGGGAACACGTTACTGTCATAACACATAGCACATTTGGCTGCTTCTCCGAGGGTCAGCATCCGATTTCTGTGCAGAAAGTGAGGTGAGTAGCTCCACAGCCGTTCCCTGCAGCCATTTAGTGGCCTCTCTAAACTGCTACTGGATTTAGAGCAACTGGAAGTCTTTGCTGATACACGAAGTCTTTGCAACTGGAACTCTTTGCTGAAAGGTTACATTCAGCCATTCCCAGGGAATGGCAAGTCAAAAGACTGTTACTTTGCTGGAAAAACAGGTACAGAGCATTATCCTAGCAAGCGCTACTAATCCTTTGCTTCTATCAGCACTTAGATTTGCACAAAAACAACAAGACCAAGTGGCGAGGTGAAAGACATAAGCCAGGCGTATCCCACTCAACTGTAGTGTAGAAAGTGCCAGCAGAAAATCTTGAAATTCCTAAGCTGAATTTTTCTTATCGAATCACGGCTAACAATTTTATTTTTATATTGATTGCCTCTTGCATTCTAAGGTCCTTGAATGAAGGGCGTTTTATAAATGTAAATTTGATGGACTGATACATTTATATTCATGAGAACGTTGCTGGAACTAAGCAGGTTAGTGTTAGTTTACACTCCAATTTTGTCAATAATAATCAGGAAAAGGAGGGATTAATGGCTCACCCTTATAATCTAATCATATCAATGCTATCCACTAACCTGGACAATGCAAAAACATATCTGTTATGTCAGGCTTGCATAAACAACGATTTCCAAGTCTACAGTTAACATTTAGAAGATGTTGCATGGGTTTTGGCACCCATTTTCGTCTACCGTTTGCTACAGAAACATTTATGTATAGCAACATGCAAACAATTCAGGGTTCATATCACGGAGGGGATAAACTATGAACGTGAACAAAAGATGGATAAAATTACACAACTGAACCACGTGTGAACAGCAGGTATTCATGCCGTAGACAAATATAAAATGAGAAAAGAAATTGTAATGCAGCTGGGTTCAAGCCCGTTTGCCTAGGCAAGGCTCACAGAAAAGCATATTTATGCCACTTGCTAAGCACTATGGTAAGCATGGTAACACCCCCCAGCAGCAAAATCCATGCTAAGAGCCTTCCACATTGCACAGCTACTCCGGTCCACTGATAACGCTTGCCCTAAGAGCACTGACATACACCTTACGTTGATATTTTATCACTCAGGCTGTCTAACCTTGTCTGGAGCAGAAGCACAAACACGGTGATAACATGGGCAGCTGCCAGCACCCTGTCTGCATTACTGGCCAAAGCTTGCACGGTGGCCCTACCTCTGATTGCCCCAGTGTTGCTATCACCGGCAGCAGGACAACAGCAGGAGGTTTCTGGAGCAATATTATCCACCACTCAACCTCCAGACTGTCCATTTTCCTCAGTGCAAATCTTCATTTTTTTTTTTTTTTTTTTTTTAATTGAACTAGTATCTAACCCGACTTCCCCTGAAGTTGTTGGGTAGAAGATAGGTTTTTTGGCTCTAGCCGGAGATAATGCTTTGACCACTGTGGAGAGGAAGCATGCATCGAGCCCGACATCTGTCAGAGCCTGTAGCCCTCTGCTTGTCTGTGCCAGGAAACGCAATCCAATTTCTACGCTCCTGTGGTCTAACTGACAAGCTGCTTTCCCAAGCCCCTTCATAACTCTTGATGCTAACATCCTTCTTTCTCAGGGATGTTTCTTACAAATCAAAGTGATACTGCAGCTCCGAGGCTGGTGTTGTAAAGGTGACAGTGGTCCTTGTTCTGATGCCTTTGGTGCCGGTTTTTACATAGGCAGCAGGGACGGGGGCCACAGTACGCGTTGCTGCTGCTACCCATTTCACCAGCACGTAGACCAGAAAATGGCTGGAGTTAGGTGACACCACAGTAAAAATGTGACCACCTCGACAACCTCAGGCCTCCGAGAGCCACTGCCATCCGCACAGCTAGATGAAAATTAATGAAATAGTGGAAAATGAACATCCGTGTGTACCTCGTATTGTATTATATTACATTAGTGCAAAAATAGCCCGAGTGACCTCATGGAGCACTTGTGTGATGAGAACAGCCTTGTGAAGCTACAGCTGTTTTGAACTATTAAACGTTCATAAGCCAGACATGATTTCCCTGCAACGCTTCTGCTAAATGAGTGGCTACGTATTGCATTAGCATTCCCAGATGCCCTCCCTCAGCTCAAGCAGCCTGGGGGTAAAAAGGCAGGAAGGCTCTGGGACGCACTTCTGCGCCTGAGAACTGCAGCGCAAATCACCCTAATTGTTTGTTAGATGAACAATGATCACTAATTAACATTGTTAAAATGTCATCAATGATCACTAATTAACATTGTTAAAAATTTGTTAACAAAGGAAATTTAACAATATCTTAATTAGGAAGGATTTCTAATTTGTGATATAGAGCATGTTAGACAAACAAGGCACAACTCTCCCTTTGTTTTTCAGCTCTGCAGCAGGAGAGATTACATGATATGACACAACACATTCTGCCTTTGCCGTTTATCATTCTACGTCCTCGACACACTTCTGCTGTATAATTACAGCCGGGGCTAATTTTACCTGTGTTATTGTTTGCCCTGTAATTTAGAGAGAATAGGCCATGTTGATGCTACGTGATTTAGTCTGGGGCAGTCAGTTGGCTTTTTGCCACAGGACTACTGCTCACACGTTACTGCAATGAAGTGCATGCATTGCAAAATAAAAAGAACCTTTTCAGTGTTTTAATTTACTTAATGATATGGTGCGAGGGTAGCAGCTTTCTTCAGGTTTTCTTTTTCTAAATGTAATTTATCCACAGCCACTAACCTTTCAAGGCTGTGTTCTACTTCAAAGCCACTGTACATTGTTGGAAAAAGTCCCCCCCTATTATCTATTACTTAATTATTAAAAAGCGTCTACTCTGTTTTCATAAATTATCTATGTATCAGGGATGTCGGCTTAGGAGGAGGAAAGACACACACGCATACGTGCATGCAGGGTTGGGGAGGTTACGAAGTTAATTACTCCTGATGGAAAATCAGTAATAAATGAAAAAACCTGAAGATATTTCAGACAGTCCTGAAGTCAGGGACTGAAAAGGTTTTGAGAACTTCCGTAGCAACTTATCTTTAAAAGTAGCACAGATAAATTGGCACACTCGCCTCGGTTACGCTCTGCCTGGCAGAATGCTCCAAATATCTGACATCCTTCCTGAAGGGAGCATAGGTATCGCATAATGCCAAAGTCCATCTCTAGTGGATCCTGTTACCAGAGCAGGGGAAACTTTATTTGCCCATTCATTTTGGTGGAACCAATGTACAAACACTGCTTATAAGGAAATACAGATAAATGGTTAAGGCTCTGCTTGTTTTTAAAGATTTCCTGCTTCAGCACAGACCTGCCCATCTGGTCTAGGCTCTAATTCCATATGTTGTGTGGCGATCATCTGCTTGGGGTGATGGATCACCCTTCCTTTTCTCCCTTTATGAGGTACTTCTGCATGTTTTTGACCTCTACTGTCCTCCTTCCAAAGGAGTGGGAAAATTGGGATTCACTTTTGTATGGGAACAGTCTTCGGGTCTCCTGCCTTCTCCCCAAACCTGCTCACCACCACCTCAAAAGCAACCTGATGGGGAGTGAGGGACCTTGTTCTTTCTAAAAACACTGCTTGCATTCAGATGGCCCAGGAAGGCTGGAAAAAGTGCTTGATCCCTTGCAGACCCCCCTGCATTAACCCTGGTGCTCACCCAGGCTGTGTTCAGCCCCCAGGGACGTGGGCTGCGTATGCCCACAGCGTGCCGCTCCCGCTGGGGGTGTTTTGGGGAGGAGAAGGCTCCTTCAGCCCCTCGACAAACATATGCAGACGCGGGGGTGTCCCGCTCCCTACGCCAGTGAACACTCCCCCACACGAAATGGGACAACTCCTTACCCCTAAACCATCAGCGTGCAGCCCGATGGTTAGAGCACTTTTCTCGAAAATGACAAACATGGGTTCAAATTTCCCCCAGGTGCAAGGGAAGTCAAACTTCTGACGTTCCTCTTTGCTTTCCTTACAAGTACCAAATGCTGTGTCTGGGGTTTCAGCAAAGGTTTCCTGTCCCATGTTTTGTTTTCAGATTTTGGTTTAGCAATGAGGGGAAAAAAAAAAAAAAAAAGAAAAAAGTTAAAATTCTGTTCACTGCTATTTTTCTTTTTTAATTCCTTGCTTGCTTGGGGAATAAAACCGGCAAAAGTAATTATTCTCAAGGTCTTGTCTTGCCTTTCTAAAGTGTTACTGGAAATTCAATAACACGTGTTTTCTTAGGAATTACATTGTTTGGCTCCAGCTGCATAGGGACACTTACTTTGTCCCTTCTCTCCATGCTTATTGCACCCTCATGAAACGCATTGCCTTAATGCATAAAGCCATTCTGATATTTGTTCTCAGTCAGGTTTTCTAAAAAAGACCCTGCCTTTTTTAGGCCACTGTTAAGTGGCAGTCTGATGTACTTTTTCTGGAAGGTTAATTTTTTTGGACTTAATTGACTATGTAAGTGCTGAAAACAATACATATCGTTGCTTTTAATTCGGCTTCTGAGAAAGATTTTTCATCTTTTTTTTTGAAAAATAATACAATTTCAAACTTTGTTCTTGAATTATCCTATTTGCCAACTAATCCTTTTCTGCTTCAGATGCTACAATTATATTCTGAGATTCTTCTGAAAGGATATTCCAAAATTTTAAGTTTGGTGTAATTAAAAGACCAAGATGCATTTTTTCATTTCATTTCATTTTTATTCCTATCAGGTTCACTACCCCCTTCTCTATATCTCAAAATGCTCTACCTCGTTTCCAAAGCTCTCCCCTGACTCCCTGTATTTTGCTGTGTGACCTCTCATTTACTACTTCTGCCTCTTTAACATGTCCCTCATCGTGTTCTGCAGCTGGGACGGTCACCTCTTTGGCCATACACAGGATGGAGATACCCATCTTTCCAGCTAGATGAGCTGCCTTGATTTAAACAATCCCTAAGATCCTTTAATTTTTTTTTTTCACTACAGTTCTGACATTTGTGCCAAACGGTAGGTGTGCTGGGTCTTGGGCATTCAGGAGAACGTCCTTCCTTGTCCTTGTGTCATAACCCAATTTCACCGGCCTGTTCATACCTATCCTACCCTGGCTATAGATATCAAAGCCAGCAACGAAAAGCTGTTTTGAGAAGATAGTCACTCTCTTTTTCCCCTCGACACCTGTCGATATAGAACTTAGGCTTGATATAGAAATAAAGGGAAATTTTAGGAAAAAATGAAAAAATCATTATGTGAAATACATTATCACAGTATAGTCACTGAAGGGATATTTAGAATATGGTTTGAAATTAGACTTTTCCTACTGTATATTGAATTATTATTTTTTATAGTTAGCACATCAAATTGAGTTACTTTTTTCAAAATCATTTTGTATTGTCATTCCAATTCCTGTACATCACAGATGAAATTTAGTGCTGATCCTTAATATGATGCTATGTTAACCACACTATCAACAACACACAAAAGTAAACAGAGGCATCTATGAATGTCATGCTGATTTTCCAGAATTCTTCTACAGAAACCTGAGGGTTTACAGCAGCTGCATTATTAGCTTTCTGATATATAGCCTTGCTTTTTGTTTATATACTAACCCTAAAATACTTTTTATTTTCAGGATTCTACTTTCCCTTGTATTTTAGTAACCAAAAATACCCCTGAAGTACATTAGTGCACAAAACAGTGGTCTCTGAGAGTAGGCATTTTAGGTCTATCCAGAAGTAAAGAACTGATGTACTACATATGCATACCTATCACTATTTTATACACCATCTCTAAATCTACATAATACATTTCAGACTCTTTAGGAAATAAATAAAAGATTATTTTTTTAAAACAAGTAACTACTGTAGCTTTCAGTTTTCTCCCCTCATGTCCAAATAGGGAAGGAGACAAGAAAAGCCCATGAGATCTTTTTTTCTCCCACATTGTCAACATTTCCGGAAATTTCAAGTAATTATGGTTTACCAGGAAGAGGTGGGTGAGAGTGCTGGGTAAGGGTGGGTTGTGCTTAGTAAGACTGCGATTAGCATACAGCACTCCCTCCGCAATACCGACACATGCCTTCTTAAGGGAACTCCATAGCAGCAAAACCAGCATTTGCAAACTGTTATTTCAACAGAAAGTAAGGGGAATATCTTCCAACTCCTTTCACCAAACTCCCTAGTGCACCCCATACACACTTATTGTCATAGGAATGTATTGAAATAAAAGATAGCGTGAATACAATGGCTAATTATAAGATGATGAAACTACATAAGAATAAAGGTAAGGTAGTAATAACGTACCTGAAAAAAATGTAGCATATGCACACATTGCAGACAGATGGGAAAGATACCATTGAAACTACTGGGAGGTGATGTGGGATGGCAATAAAGGCTCGTCTGGGTCATCATCAGGCACAGGTGGTGTAGGAACAGGGAAGCAAAACAGTTTCAGGTGCAACGGGTTGAATTCCACTTGGAAGAGGAAAGGCAACACCAGGGGCCAATGGGCTCTTTAAAAAACACACACGAAATGAATGACTTTGTTTGCTTTTTGTGTTTATACATTTCTTGATGAACTGCAATAACCTTGGTAATCTTTATCTTCAAGCTTCAGTTCATGTTCAGATCTATTTCTAACACAAAAAGAATTAGCTATATGCCTTCTCTAACAATTTAGAAAGATTTTTAACTGTTGACTGTCATTCCACGTTTGTATCACCTTCTCTCTCTTTCTCTGCTCTTCTTTAGCGGGTTCAACCTCAGGTAACTCTCTTAAATACCCATCTCTTCTCTTTCATCAAATGCATCTTTCCATCTGAGGCCTACTGTCTGAGCTACGCCACCAACTTCTTCCTCAGACCCTCCAGAGCTGTCTGTGCGCCCCTTCCGCACGGCTTTCCAAACACCATTAATTGTCTTGCTGCTTATCGAGTCCCACGTAGCAAGAATGTTTTCCAAGACATGTCAGATGTTGAAACTCTTCCAAAACTCGCTCGACCGGTGTCTTGTTTGCCTTGCCCATCACTCCAAGTAATCGCATCAATGTTTGTCGTAAATAAAACATTTTAGAGTTAGCAATCACACCTCGGGCTGGCGGTTGCATAACTGGGGTGGTGGCAAAACCGCAACTTGAACATTTGGGTGCAAATCACCTGGGTGAGATGGATGGATAAGTGTGTTACTGACGATCACCAAGGCTTGTAATACTGAAAATACTGGAAACCACCCATGCCCTTTTATTTGAGCTAGTGAACGTGGCCCACGTAGGTCACGTAGGCCTTCAATACCCTTGGGTTTTGTGGGTGGGTGCCTGCAGCATCACCCCACAACATGTAAGCTGGGCTGTGTTTTGCAACTTTGAGTCCTGACATTCACTTCCCCTGAAGGGATAAAGGTTCTTGGTGGCGTGGGTTTCCAAAAGAGTCCTCCTTCAGCTATATTGACCACCTGCTGTTGCGTGTAGCAATGCTGTATAAATTTTCAGTGACTTCTGCCAAACAATACCAGAGCATAATGGGAGAGAGCTCTGATTTTCATCCTGCATCTGCACTGAGCACATTTTTTGATCAATGGCTTCCTCATATGACCGGTTATATTCATGGATAAACCACTTGTGTTTTGCACTGTTTTTTAGGGAGTCAGTATTTCGGTTTACTGATCTTAGGCTATGCACAACCAAGAGCTGATGCAGATTCACCATTTGCCCATGTTCTTTGCATTTCCACCTTTGTTTCGAAGGATAATAGCTTTCGTGGACTTTTTATTGATACTTTCTGTCAGGGCTGAAACACACTTTTTCAATGCCACTGGGCATTTGGAGATGTTGTATGCTGGAAGACTGTAAAGTAGAAGAAATCTCCTAGACTGCACAAATGCATGCTTTGAACACCTGCAGCCCTGCCAAATTCACATGGAGCCCACAATCCATCTTGCACTGCAGCTGAAGTACATGGTGTGCGCTGCCACGCTATTGCAATTCTTTGCAATTTCTTTTTTTTTTTCATTGTTTGTAATTTTTTTTTCCCTAAACCATTCCTAAATCCTACTTGATGTTTCTGAATTTGGTAGCAGGGAAGGGAAGGGAAAGGGGCTTAAAAAGTAAATTGTGCAGGTGTGAAATCAGCAACATGGAGACTTTTTTTCAGCGGGACTTTTGTGAGAGCCGTGCAGATGTGAGTGCGGGTGGGTTGCTGAATGTGCAGGTTAATTCAGTGGACAAAGAGCAGAGGGTGCAAGATACTGCCTGATTTCTCAGGACCTCTGGAGAAGCTCGGGTTGAGAGCTGTTAGCAAGCTGTCCGGTCGCCCTTCCAGAACGATATTGCTGGCCCGGCGCTGGGTGGCAGACTGAGTTCCCATTGAAGTCCTGGGGCTGGGTCACAGCCCTGTGAAATTGAACCCTAAAGGGAGCCTTCTCCAGGTCTTCTCCCAAAAACAAAAAACCAAACCTAATGGCAAGCCTGACTGAAGGTGTCACCTTCTATACTTTGTTTACATCCTTTTAAATCAATAAAACCTTGATTTCCAAGTGGAAAATGGAAGACAACCTTGGAAGACGACTACTGCTGCTACTAGAGGAAATACCTAAATTCTTAGAAACCTTCCCAAACTTTTCCAAAATAACCATTTTCTGATGATGCAGCAACCTGTCCACTGGGGACAATTTATAGGTGTTGTTTCGAAAAAAAAGCAACGTAGAGGCAGAGAAGAAATATTACTTAGGAAAATAATAAATGTCTCCTGCATTTTACATGTTGAAAAGGTTTGACTGTAAATTCCACTTTTGACATTCATCCCAGAGCCACTTTAAAGGCAACCCACAGACTCAACGGGGAGACAGTAAACACTAAATCATAATTACCTCATAAAAGGGGAGCCTGTTTCTCTGAATGCCTGAGATCTGGTTTTGCTTCACAAAAAATATCATAAATCTATTGTGTTCTACCCGGTTTTATTTAAGGCCAATTAGTGCTTGTATTAAAGAGAAAAAGAAAGAAAAACAGAAACAACACCTTGCAAACTTCGCTGTCATTCGTATAGATGTGAAACCCTGATTCTCCGCTCTCATTAAGGAGCTGTTCATTAGAGGACAGCATGTTCCACGAGAGCTGAGGTCTTACATTAACAGTGAACTATGGAAAATCTCTCCCATTTGGCAGCCCACATTAACATTTCTTCTGCAAAGGGTTTTCTTTTTAATGCAATCTAGTGCTGTATGTGTTACTGTACAGAAGAAAAAAAAAATATTTTTCAACAAAATCTTGACTTGGCTTTAATATCCCACAGGGTGACATCTGACACTGTACTGAGAGAATAACACCTCTCTGGGTAATCTTTCCAACAGAGCCTGAAAATGAGCAGTCTGTGCCATTAATATGGCCAATGTAATTAGCAGAGCAGTATGACTGATCTTTTTTTTTTTTTAATCAACATTTCCTAAAGCTATTTCATCAACCAAAGTTACTGTAGCCTGTGGAGCATGCCCAAATAGGTTGCAGTTTTGAACCACAGGTAGGGAGATCCAAGGAAACGTAGCTGCCTGCCTTGGACATGATTTCCAAGGAAATGAAGCTGCCTGCCTTGGACATGAGTAAAGCACATCATCCAGTTACCAAGAATTTTAAAAAAAATGTTTCTAGGGGAAATCAGGTGAAATTAGTTGTGCCACAATAACGTTTCAAGGCAAGGGAGACTTTTTTTTGTACTAAGAAAAAAATTAAAGGAGTTTGAGTTGTGGTTCTTTGTCAGCAGAGAGCCAAAACTCTGGGGGAAGGATGCCCATGTTGTATGTTCAGATATGTTGGGACTGTGGTTTTGACTACTTTGGATGTAATTGCATCATTATCGCACCTCTATTTATTCTGCTCGTGTGGGAAGGGCCCGTCTCTTTGCAGGTCAGCATACAGTCAGAGAGACCAGTGGCACAGACGTATCACGTCACACTGTAGAAGTCACCAGAGATGCCTTCGGGAAGGGCTGGGACCTGCAGATGGCATTTGCCTGGGCACAGCTGGCCTTCCTAGGCGGGGCTGTGCAGGGAAAGGGAATTGGTGAGGATGATGATGGCTGGGGAACATGAAGGGCTGGATGTGGCCGATACCTGCTCTCACCTTCTGGGAGGATAAAGGATTGGCAGTGGCGTGTCCTGGGATATTGAAACTACACTGGTTCTCTGCTAACAAGACAGTCTTGTTTCCTTTTTAAAAAAAATCCGAGGCCCTGGAGATTATGCTGACCTTCCACGTGCAGCGTAGCTGATTCAAGACTGTCTGATCTGTATTCAGAAGTACAAAGGCACGAATTTCATTTTGAAACATAGCTAGTGAAAGATAATGAACTCACCTAGATGAATGCAAAAGTCTTGACTCAAAAGTGGATTATCACAGCAAAAGACACAGGTGTTAAGAAAAACCTGGTAAACAGCCCATACTTTACTAATAATTACTATCTCTTTTCGCTGGGAGAAGTGATCAGAAATACATTCTACATTGCAGATACTAGTGCATATAGGCTAAAAGAGCAACATCATTAGGACTCTACTGATCATTACGTCTCAGCATTGTTCTGCAGGAGTATTATTTCAAGACATCTGTATTGAACAGCCTTAAATAAAAGCTAAGAAAAGGAAAACATCAGTGGTTGAAAATGGTTGCATACAAGATGTATTAAAAAAGGTAGGCTGGATTTGGCACTGGCAGAATAACAGGGGAGGTTGAGTGTACCATCAAGAGCAAATAGATAGCAATGAACAAGTCAAGCCCTTGGCCCTTTGGAGTTAAGGGCTGCAATCTCCTTCCAGAGCGGCAGCAAAGTCTGGTGGGTCCAGGGTGGGATCATCAGGAGCGAGTTCCTGAGGTCTGACGGACTAATCCCAGACGCAAAGTCAAGGGAGGTGTTTCCACTGAATTCCCACTGGTGGGTGGATTTGGCTCTAATTCTACTTTTGATTTGGTAGGAAAATCCGTTTAACCACCCTGCCTGTAAAATTAGTGTATTTCCTGTCACATACAACTTTTAGGCAAACTGTGATGGACTTCCTCATATGTGAGCAAATTTTTAGTCTTATGAAGACAGGCTGCACAGACTTTAATCTCTGATCTTTTGTTATACAAGGCGTGGTTTCTATCGAGTTCTGGATGAGGAGTACAGAAGGAAAACTGTCTGTCTGCTTTGATCCTTGATTATCACAGAATCATAGAATCATAGAATAGCTTGGGTTGCAAGGGATCTTTAAAGGTCATCTAGTCCAATCCTCCTGCAATGAGCAGGGACATCTTCAACTAGATCAGGTTGCTCAGAGCCCCGTCCAACCTGACCTTGAGTGTTTCCAGGGGTGGGACATCTACCACCTCTCTGGGCAACCTGTGCCAGTGTTTCACCACCTTCATTGTAAAAAATTTCTTCCTTCTATCTAGTCTAAATCTACCCTCTTTTAGTTTAAAACCATTCCCCCTTGTCCTATTGCAACAGGCCCTGCTAAAAAGTTTGTCTCCATCTTTCTTATAAGCCTCCTTTAAGTATTGAAAGGCTGCAGTAAGGTGTCTCCGGAGCCTTCTCTTCTCTAGGCTGAACA
>NW_009210036.1:0-3685 GCF_000690835.1 Fulmarus glacialis
GGCGCAGGGCTCGGGGTGCTGCCGGTGCTGCAGCGGGGCAGGGAGTGATTTGTATTTTATTTTTTTCTCTCAATCCCACAAAATATTCCTGCCTCAAACTGTGATGGAAGAAAGGGGAATATATTGCAAAGGTTTGCCCGTGATTGCTCCCCCCGGAAAACGTTATCCAGCCCCTTTGAAATGTCCCGTGTGATGATTGGAAAACATTTTGTTTGGATTTCATCTTTAAAAAGCACTTCCCGAGCCGCCCAGGACAGAGGTGCGGGGTCCTGTTGTTTTAGCAACACCCAAACGGAATATTTTGCTGCCGAAACGTTGTGATCCGAGGGCCTTTCGGGGAGGGGATGCCGGATCCGGCACCATCCCCGCCGTGTCCTCTCCTTCCTCTCACCCCCTCTGCCCGTCACAGAGGCGTGGATGGAGAAGCCCTCCTTCGGGAAGCCCTTGGAGGAGCACCTGGCCGTCAGCGGGCGGGAGATCGCCTTCCCCGTGGAGGCGTGCGTGACGATGCTGCTGGAGTGCGGCATGCAGGAGGAGGTGGGTCCCATGTCCTACCACCCTGGGTTGGGCATGGTGGAAGGGGATATGGGTGCCTCCAAGGTGGGGACGAGGAACTGGGGGGGCTTCGGGGACATCCCCGGCCCCAAAGCTTGTCTGACGCTGTCCTGTGTCCTCTGCGAAGGGTCTCTTCCGAGTGGCTCCCTCGGCCTCCAAGCTGAAGAAGCTCAAGGCCGCCCTGGACTGCTGCGTGGTGGACGTGCAGGAGTACTCGGCGGACCCGCACGCCATCGCAGGTAGAGGCTGCCTCGGGGTGGGGAGGGTGGTGTGCGGGATGGCCCATCCAGCCCCCAAGCGCCAACCGTCGGCACCCAGAGGGTGGTCGTCAGTGGCATGAAGTCTAGTTGGAGGCCAGTAACTAGCGGTGTAGTCCAGGGGTTGATACTAGGTCCGATCCTGACTAACATCTTCATTAATGATGTGGACGATGGGGCAGGGTGCACCCTCAGCAGGTTGGAATGACACCAAACTGGGAGGAGTGGCTGATGCCCCAGAGGGGCGTGCTGCCGTCCAGAGGGGCCCGGATGGGGCTGAGAGAGACCTCGTGAAGTCCAGCGAGGGGAAGTGCCAAGTCCTGCCCTTGGGGAGGAGCAGCCCCAGGCACCAGGAGGTGCTGGGGCCACCCAGCTGGAGAGCAGCTTGGCAGAGATGGTCCTGGGGGTCCTGGAGGAGACCGAGCTGACCATGAGCTGGCAACGTGAAGGCGAATGGTGTCCTGGGCTGCACTGGGAGCAGTGATGCCAGCAGGTCAAGGGAGGTGATCCTTCCCCTGTGCTCAGCACTGGTGAGGCCACACCTGGAGTGCTGGGTCCAGTGCTGGGCGCTACAAGAGAGACATGGACATACTGGAGAGTCTCCAGTGAAAGGCCATGAAGATGATGAAGGGCCTGGAGCATCTCTCCTAGGAGGAAAGGCTGAAGGAGCTGGGACACTTCAGCCTGGAGCAGAGAAGGCTCAGGGGGATCTCATCGATGGATATAAGCACCTGCAGGGAGGGTGCAAAGAAGACAGAGCTCTTTCCAGTGGTGCCCAGTGCAGGACCAGAGGCAATGGGCACCAACTGAACCACGGGAGGTTCCCTCTGAACATCAGGAGACACTTTGTCACTGTGTGGGTGACCAAGCACTGACACAGGTTGCCCAGGGAGGTGGTGGAGCCTCCATCCTTGGAGATACTCAAAAGCCATCAGGACATGGTCATGGGCAACCACTTCTGGGTGGTCCCGCTGGAGCAGGGGATTGGACCAGATGACCTCTAAAGGTCTCTTCCCACCTCAACCCTTCTGTGATTTGTCCCAAAGCCTTTGAACAGCAAAGACAACTGCAGGTGCAGAAATACAGCTCTTGGTGGAAGTGGGGGTGTTTAGGAGTTGCCATCCACCAAGGAGCACAAACCCCGACCCGCACGTTCCCTCCCCGGCCACGGGCTCGAGCAACACTTTTGGTCGCAGGCGAGGAAGAAAACAGGGATGCAATCGTAATCTGAGGCGGCGGCGGGGCCCTGGTGACACTAATAAGGGTGACGCTAATGAGGGTGATGCTGATCAGGAGAGGCTCCGCAGGAGCAAGGAGGGGTCAGGAAGATTCACACGTGTTATCATCAAGCTTGCCATCTTCTCTCTACCTCTTCTGCGGCTAAGACCATCTCCAAGCACAGAGCCGAGCCCGCGGGGCTGCTGTTAAGCATTAATTGGGTTTAAATGCCAGTCAGCTGCCCCCGTCCTGGGCTGGGCTCTCTGGCGGGTGCAGGATTGGACCCTGGTTTCCTACTGACTGCAGTGGGAACCTTTCCCCAGCGCAAGGAGCTGTCAACATCCTAGGCAGAAATGAGTGATGAACACCTGGTGGAGGCAAAAATGGTGGAGGGAATTGGGGAGCTGCTAGGAGGGACTAGGTGGAGGTGGCAAGGTGATTGCTGGGGGTCAGGGGGTGCTACGGGCTCCACCGAGCTGGAGGGACTAATGGGTGCTTTGGGATGCAAAAGGGTGGGGAGTGAAACCGCTCGGTGCCTGGTGGCCAGTGCCACCCACCGCACCTCCTGTGGTGCTGAGCCCCATGTCCCTTGTGTGCCGCAGGAGCCCTCAAGTCCTACCTGCGAGAGCTGCCGGAGCCCCTCATGACGTTCGAGCTGTACGAGGAGTGGATCCAGGCCTCCAAGTGAGTCTGGGGCATCTCCCCCATTCCTCCGTGACATGGGTGGTGGCATCTTGGGTCCCCTTGGATGGCTAGGGGGCCATGAGTTATTTTTTGACATGGCTCACAGCATTTGGGATGTTTCCTCCAGGCTCTGAGAGCCAGGAGGGTTCCCGGGATGCTCCTTGAGCATTGTGGGTCCCAGCAACAAGG
The DNA here is from genome assembly GCF_000690835.1 of Fulmarus glacialis. Lineage (NCBI taxonomy): Eukaryota > Metazoa > Chordata > Aves > Procellariiformes > Procellariidae > Fulmarus > Fulmarus glacialis. The sequence continues at coordinate 2,904 of NW_009210036.1, forward strand.
CTGGCCTTGATGTCCCCCAACCCTGATGTCTCCACTGTGGTCCAGAGCACCCTGGCCAAGGTGGCTGAGCTCTCCCAGCATCTTTCGGCAAGCCCTTGGGTGCCGGGTGCTGGTGCCATTTCTGGATGGGTGTGCAAACCCAGCTGGCTGAGGGACCTCCCACCTGCTTTGCTCTGCACCATGAAACCCCCAAACCCAGCAGGATTGGGCCAGCTGAGGTGGCATCAGCATGCCTGCTCCACCACGGGAGATGTTTGGGGTAGGGGGTGGAGGGCAGAGGGAGGTAGGAGAAGGAGCATCTCCTTTTAGGGTGGGAACCACCTCAGTGGTGCCTGAATATAGGTCTGACCACGTCCCCCACCTACCCTGGGAGCGCTGGACACGGCAGGGACGTGGCGGTGGCTCGACGGAGGGGATGGTCCCCGAGGGTGGCACGTGGGGGAGCTGGCTGTTGTTTTGGGGGGCTGTTTGCAGTAATCTCCCCTTCCAAAGCAAACACATCCCCAAGGTGAGGAGAGCCGAAAGGTTTCCTTCTCATTTTGGCCGGTTTTGGGGGCGTTCATTTCCTTATATAATGTTGGCAGCAGCCTGAGGGTCTCGCAGGGTCCCCGACTGGCGGGGTCGAAAGCCCCAGGGTGGGGTGGGGATGGGGGCTGACCTTCTCGCCCACGTCCCCGCAGCATCCCGGAGCAGGAGAAGCGGCTGCAGGCTCTCTGGAGCGCCTGCGAGAAGCTGCCCAAAGCCAACTACAACAACATCAGGTGAGCCTGGGGCCCCCGGGA
>NW_009210037.1:0-702 GCF_000690835.1 Fulmarus glacialis
TTAGGTCTCACATTTTCTAATACATTCCAGCTAATCACCACCACCTTTCTTGTCTTTACATATATATACACACACAGATATCATTCCCTTAGTCTATGGGCCATCCCTCTAAAAAGTCCATTGAGTTCATTTAGTCCATGACGTTGGGCTCCATCTGTCATAACAGTCTTTCAGGGCAGGAGAGATGGTGTGTGGTGTTGGGCTGTTGCATCCTGAAGCCAGTTCTCATTATTGCTGCACTCATCTGGTTCTATCATTGTTGCATTTTGCTCGGTTTCATCGGAATTCATTCTTCATTAATATGGTGATTCTTACTGTTATACCCTTGACAGCAACCATAAAAATGACGATGTACAATACCATATAACAATTAACACCATACAATTCAGTTCATTGGCTATTTTCACCCAAAATCAAATCCCTTAAAGTACACATCAGATTTCCCCATCCTTTCACATTACCCACCAAGTGCACCTAGGTCCTGGAGCAAAAATAATCCCACGAATGGGTTTTCCCTTGCCCAAGGCCAGAGTAACCCAGACTGTCTTCCCCAGCATATTTCTTATGTGCACGACAGGGACTTTATCTCCATCTACAGTATGTAAATGTTTTGATTGGGCAGGGCCAGCTCGATTAACAGATCCCCTAGTGTTGACTAACCAGGTGGCTTTTGCTAAATGTGTGTCCCAATGCTTGAATGTC
>NW_009210037.1:766-972 GCF_000690835.1 Fulmarus glacialis
TGTGCTTGATAGGGGATGTGATATACCCACTCAATGCCATGCTCTTTGGCCCAGGTGTCTATGAGGGTGTTTCAGAAATGAGTCCTGTTGTCTGACTCAATTCTTTCTGGGGTGCCATGTCGCCATAGGACTTGCTTTTCAAGGCCCAGGATAGTGTTCTGGACGGTGGCATGGGGTACGGGATATGTTTCTAGCCATCCGGTGGT
>NW_009210038.1:0-2180 GCF_000690835.1 Fulmarus glacialis
TCGTCTGGGTCTGGTGCATATATGTCTTTAATGACTTAGCACAGAGACTCTCTCTGTAGGTAAGTCTATGTCAAATACAACATGGTGCTGGTTTCCTTAGTGCCACTGCAATACAAATAATAATTAGTATTTCTGAAGGGTAATTGTCATTGAGTCTTGACCTGGAATTTTTATCTACATATCAGATCTGAAGAAATTCTTGGAGGAAGACTGATCCAGGTGGAAGTGCAAGCTACTTCTCCGTTGCATTTGAGGTGCTCTGGCAATGGACCCTTTTCTGCCTGCATTCTGGCAACAAAGGGAAAGAAGGAAGAGGAAAAAAGCCAGACAGGCTCTGCAGCCTTTTAGGGAAAAAAAAGCATTAGAGTCTGACGTGATTGTTGCTGATTCCCTGCTGCTCCCTAAGAGTTGCCCACCAAGTATGATGCTTCTGGCCCAGGTATCACCCCCGGCCACCTCCATTCCCACTTGCCAGCACTCACCTTCCAATACAAATTCAGAGCCAAGGACAAGCACGACAGGGCTCCATTCCCTCGTGTTCAGGCACAGGCAGGACAAACTCTTACTGAAATGCTCAAGTTTTATTAAAGAAAGTTCAGGAAAAGATGAGGGAGCGGAGGAAAACACTCCATGGTTGCAGAGTGGCAGCTGCTGCTGCTTCACTTCCTCCACAGAACTTACAGGTGTGCTGAATTTTTTGGCAATTAGCTCAGGCACGTTCCAGGGTCTGTCTCAACTTTAACGGCATTAAAATAAAAGGTTAAGAAGTGAGACAGTCATGCCAATCATTTACACCTTTGTTGACAACAGCAACTTACATTTCTTGAAATGAACCTTTCCTGCTTTTGCCCCAAACCACGGAGCAATTTTACCCCAGTCCACTTTGAAGAATACCTTAACTGTGGAAGTGGTGCTCAAACTCACGAGTTCGTAATTGTCACGCTTTCTTTTGAATTTCCAAAGGCACAAGCTTGCGGTGCTTCTCTGAAGCGAATGGGAACGCTGCAGTTATCGATGGCCCTCCTCAGCCTCAAGATGCAGAAGGGTAGAGGCTGAGACGGTCCGGGAGGGCTGGGGCCTTGGCCATTCTGAAAAACCCAGCTCCAATTCGCTCTGCACACCAGTCCCATTGCACAACAGATGCAACCTCAACTCTGCCCCTAACAGCTTACACATCCATCCCCTTGCCCTGAACTAATGCCCAGCCAGCTACAGCTCAGTCCAAAGATGAACCAACATAAATCACTCCTACAGCAACACTGCCCTACCATCAAACTTATTTCTGGAAACCACCACCCGATCTCCCTGAGATTCCCCTTGCAACCAGCCAGGACCAACACACAGAGCAAAAATTCCAATGATTGCTGAAGGTTAAAATCGCATGTGCAGTGCAATTTTGCTGGCATCAGTTAAAGCACAGTTGGGCAGGAAAGTAGCTAAATGGGGAACACACAGCTGGAGAAAGCATTTTATTGGGTACCCCCAGCTCTGAATAGCTGGGAAAAGGGTGGAGACAGAAGCTGTTTCAGGACAGAGAGGAGAAACATGTTTCTCCAGAGGTCCACCAGCTTCCTCCCCTGTGCAGGTGCTGAAAGTGAAGCATTCAGAACAGGCTAAACCACCTGAAAATCCCTGCTCTCGAGTACTCGTCCCCCGGTGTGCACACAGCCTGACAGGACACTTCGGGTGTCTGCAGAGCCTTTCCGCTCCCCACAGCTGGTGCAGCAACATCAAGGTGCAAAAAGTAGTTTTGAGACAACTTTGGGAAATCGTGTCATCTTAATGCAGAATTGGAGCAGCTTCTAAAAATCTCAGCAACTGCAATGAGCCAAGTACCTATTCGAGAAGCACAGAAAACATCCCCAAAGGGCCAGGGATGGTTTAGGTGACCGCAGCCCCGAAGACAGGGAGATCCCCTTCCCAGGAGTGCCTTTCCTTGCCCCTTCTTAAGCCTGCTGCTGCTCCTCCTCTCGCTCACTCTTCCCTCACGCTTCCTTCCACACACAATGGATGCCTCTTCTTTCTTCTCCACCAGCCCCTGCTGCAAAGGCAGGAGGACGTGGTCAGGAAGCCCCCATTATTCCACCTGGAGGACAGACGGACGCCGGGCCAGCCCCTGGAGGGAGCTCTCCATAGCACCACCCAACCCCCGGCCGTCCTCCCACACCTACCCCCTATAC
>NW_009210039.1:0-17930 GCF_000690835.1 Fulmarus glacialis
GGCACTTGGCCTTGTTGAATCTCATACTGAATGATGATAAATAGATGAATACCAGTGTGTGGCTTTGGTGCTAAAGAGAAAAATGTCTTAGATTATAGCTGTAGAAATAGTACCTTTTCCTTAGGAATAACAATATTTCCTTTATGCAACCATGCAAGTGCCAGCCTTTCCGCTGCTTTCAGAAGCTCATTTCAATCACCCATTTCAGCTCTTTTTTCACTCATTAGGACTACGTAGTCATTAAGTCATAGCAGGCGAGCTCCAAAAGCAGGGCACAGCCTGAGCAGCTGAGCCTGAAGGTGGGGGACACTGATGGTGGTAGGAGTCCTTCCCCCAGCCCCCTAGCAGCAAAGGGCTAATCCACAGGGGCCGGGGCAGCCCCTGGGACAGCAGGCCCCAGGTTGGCTTGCTTCCATCTTGGGAGAGGATGGAGGTGGAGGAACCAGCAACTGAATGGATGAAGACATGAGGACTGCAGCACCCCTTCCCCACCCAGCTGGAGCACTGGAAACAGCCTGTGGCAGGAGGCCAATGCACTCAAAAGACATGGCCTCCCCATGCATTTTACCCAAATCATGCCCTGTTTTGTTTTCTTTCTTCCTTCAGCAAACTGGGCTGCTTACAGCATGACAAGGACTTATGTGATTAAAACTAAACCTAAAACAAACAATTACTCCAGACCTTATTATGCTCTTTTCTCTTTTTAATGGACTAATCCACACCAGGCTGGTGCGATTTTCGGTCAATGCTTCTTTACCCTCTTCACCTCCTTCTCCCAAAGACTTTTACAATCTCACTGAATGCCATATTGGAAAGTTGGCAGTAAGGAAGGCTCCTCCGCTGTTTCTCAGGAGATGGACTAGCTACAAACAAGAAGCAGTTGTTGTTTCTGCTCAGCCATGTTATCCCAATTTTAAACAGGGACAATGCCATCGATACAAAGGAAGATTCTTCTAAATTACACTACTTAGAGATGAGTATCAGGGCCTAAAACTTTATTCCTCTCTCACAATGTGTAGGGTTGTTGCAAAGTTTCCTTCCAGTAAGACCTATTTCTTCTTACAGTTTTTAGTTCGGTTTGGTTTGGTTTTAAGTGAAGCACACATTTTTCTAGGACTGAAGCATTTCTGGAAAAGACTCTGAAAAAGGTTTCTCTGGTGGTTGTAAAACTGGAGTGAAATAGGTATCTTAGAGAAGCAAGCTAATTTCAGGTGGCTGCAAAACATACAAAATAGTGATCTAATCCGAGATAAACAATAATGTCAAGGCAAAGAATTGTAAATACTTCAATTGTAAAGTACTATTCCATCTCTTAATGGCATCATAGACTGCAAAGGCAAATGTTCTTGAAAGCTGTTGTAATTAAAAGCGTAGGGAGGATGCTTATGTGGAGGTTAAAATAGAGTTAATGAATTGCATTTACTTGGTAATTGCATTACTAAGCAATGAATTCAGAAGAAGCAGTAGCATGTAGAATTTAATACAGTGAGGATTTAAGAAAAACTGGGGATAGCACCCACAGTTTCATATTAACTGCAACTGCAGTTCTCATTTGCATGGATAAAGTAGAATAACTGATGTGAATAATTGCTTTAGACACTATGATATATACAAAAGCAAGACTGGAAAAAAAAGAGCACGCAAAATATGGCACCTAGCATGAAGAAAAAAGCAGCTCCAGTCCTGGGGTCCCCAGAGCCAAACCCATCTGATTTTGTTTAAGCAAACAATGTGGGGGGGATGTCCTGTTTTAATTTCTTTTTCGGCCTCCACTATATTGTTTATCTTGAGTGCTCATCTTCTTGACAAATATATTTTCAGGAAACTATTCTTTCAGGTCTCATAACCCTGAAGAGAACCTGAATAAATGTGTCTGCTCATCAAGACTGACTTGTGGTCTCTGTGTGGCTTTATTTAAAGTTAGATGTTCACAGAGACCTGTAAACAGTCAACTGCAGGGACTGGAGACTGTGAGAAATAATGTAGTACATAAAAGAGCTTACTGCCACCAAAAGTTTCTTCATTCCATAAATTAGTGTGCTACACATTCGTGAGCATGAGAAAGATAAAAGACGACTGATGACTTAGTATAGCCCTCATAAAAATGCTCAACGTACTGCTTACAGCATCACTCAGAGCTAAGTAAGGAGTTTCAGACCCATTTTGCAAATGAGGAACTGAAGGAGATTGGCAAAGCGTGGCCTATACAGCAGTCCCAGAAGCATCTGCAATGTTTTGCAGAGGTATCAAAGATTTAACTTTAAATCATGGGTACTGCTAGCCAGTCAGGCTGCACCATCTTGATGCTCACCACAGGTTGGCTTGCCAAGTTATTTCTATTCCTGCACTGTAGACCCCATCTGGAGTCCCGATATGTCCTAAATGAGATGTGTGAGCTGAGGGACCTTAAGACACTACAAGAAACTCCACTGCCTGTTGGCTTGCTTCTCTTCATTGCTCCTTTCCTTCTCCAATACAAACTGTAATGCTCAAGGTGGAAGAAACTTGTGAGCAGGGATTAGAACATGCCAAAAAGTAGGAGCTGGGGAGTGACAGCAAGCAATACATAAGCGTGCAGAGAAGGAGCAGGGGCTGGTGAATCAGGCCTGCCTTTTCCATAGGAATGAAAAAAAGTGGTGCTGTAGGTAACTTGCCCAAGGTCATAGGGGTAGTTTTGAACAACCTTACACACATGCTTAAAGATCTCTAGTTCTTTTAAAACTTGAGCCTGCTGCTTGAGTGATGGTGTCTGGACGTACCGGATGAGGACTCACAACCAGAATTTTGCCACCCCTTACCGTAGTCCCATGATGTGAGTAAGCAGGCAGGATTCTAGTCCAACATAGGAGTTCTTCTCAGAGCCAGAGGCCAATCCATTATTTAACTCAGCAATACCAGACAGTTTATAATCTGCCTTCGGTCTTTTTCAGAGATACTAGCATGTCTAAGTCTATCCTTAGGAATTCATTGGGAAAAAGTATAAGCCAGATATTTCCTTAGTTCTCTAGGGGCAGTGTGTCCTGACATAGGAACAGTATTTCACAATTATCATTTTCTAACCCCCTCCCCTCCAGCACTGTAGGAAAGAAAGAATATCTTATGAGAACAGTAAACATTCAGCATGTGCCTGTTGCACCATTCTGATTCAGAGCATCAGCCCCCCATTCAGAGATAGTAACTGTGGGAGTCTGTGTTATATCTGCAGTAAAAAATGTTGGCTTTTCTGGATCTGGACACTGCCACCTCAGCTCATTTCTAATGCTCGTGCTTTGGCAGCACACAGCTGAGCAAGGCCATAGATGTGCATTTTAAAATGTGGTAACCTTCAAATTATGTTTTTCTTGAGAATCATCTATATTATAATTACAAGGAAAAAAGATGGCACCACTGCATTTCTTTACAAAACAATTCAATTTAGGGTTATTACTTTTAGTCAGTGAGGCATCATCACCAAAAGTGAACAAGACTGTGAACGATGAGTAAGTTTAAAGTGTCTTTGTAATGAGTTTAACACATTTGGAAGCCCTGGGTCCTCCCATGCTTTTTTTTGCACCAATTTTCTGTGGTTGGACAAAGATCAAACATAATAATGTGTGTAGCCAGCACACAATATACGTGATCACTTTGGTTAAATTATAAAAAAAGCTAACATCTAATTTGTCCATGTCATGTCATTTGGAAAAACTAATGATATAATTAAATGAGTTCAAATATCAAAAACATATGTATCTGCTTACATTTATACTTTTTTTTCCATTTACAAAATAATGCTTTTGTTAGAGAATAAAATTCAATGAGCTTCATATGTACTGGTGGAGTTCTGCAACTCAATTATTTCTTCGTCACAATGGCAAGAGAAACTCCAGCACACAAATAATCTAGAAGATTTATAGACCTGATTTTAGCGCTAACACTTGGCCTACAGAGCTTCCTAGCAGGCCAAAAAGAAGTAGTCTTTTCCACAGGTATGAAGCGGGTTGGCTGATAGCATCAGCGAAGCCATGGTGAAGGATATGAGCAGAACATTTACAGCCCTACTTCTAGCTAAACTAAGAAATCTTTGAAGTATGATATGTTGATTTCATGAGTGTTTAAAGCAAACTTCTGCAGGAAATGGGATCCACATGCATGTTTTCTTGGGAGTTCCTTGTAAAACAATAGTCAAGTCTGAACATAAGTATGTATTTTTAATTTAATAGATAGGTTTACTTTACAGGTTCTTCCCTCATTCTCCTACTGCCTGTAGGACTGTACAACAACAAAGACAACCAAAGTCTGCTTTCATTTAATTAAATGGGATCTTTGTCGCCAGTTAAAAAAAAAAATTTATCAGATACATGAAATAATGTCTGTTCTCATGACATCTCCAGCCCAATTTTCAGGAAGAATTTGGGATAGTTTTGAATAGATGAAAAGAATGATAAGAAAAACATTTCCTTCAAAAAAATTAAAGGACAGCAACACTCCCACTCATATTCCAACTCTTCCATCTTTGGAAATTTTCCTTTTAGCTCAGAGGAGCTAGGCAAGTAAAGCTGTTCATCTGTGACATCCCATTAAATGTCATCATTAGAAGATAAGATGCAGTAAAATGGACTCAATGACAATCACCGCTGTCCACTTCAAACCAGATACACTTAACCACTGTGATCATTTCTACAGCAGAAGAATACCAATATCAATAAATACAGCACATGGAAAAGTTAGGACTCAGTGATAGTGGTTATTCTGTTTATAAATAGGTATTGCCTCCACTGCAATCAAAATGCTACTGTAACTAAGGACAGAATCTGGGCCAGTAGTGGATACCTGTTTACTTAGCTACACAATAACAGGCCAGGGTTTGGGTATTTTTAAGCTAATACAAACCAGAGCAATTCTAATTTTAATGCCTGAAAATGGGAATTTCATAGGTCTAAATTGACATTTGTTCCTTGTCAAAATATTTTGCACTGGCACTTTACTGTTGGAAAGACCAGTTTTTCCTACTGCCAGGAACTGAACAAAACTCAGCCAAATTCTTCAGTTCTTAATTGAGCAAAATACTCATTGTAGTTTTGCTTGATTAAGAAAAACAGGACATAGTCTACTGCACAGATGACTGTCTGGGTATATATAGGTTGAGATCCATTTAAAAATATTTAACGACTAGCAAACTTTGTACAGGTTCTAGTTCTCATTAAAAATTAATGGAATTGTCTATATATGTCAAATTGCTGGTCTGCACAAGTGACCAGTTCCCCGACTGTTGAATTTCACAAGCTTCTGATGTTGCTAATTGTCACATGGAAGTAATTAGTTGAGTCACTTGAGAAAAATCTGTTCCAGGTCATGTAGGGTTTTTCTTTGTAATTGTGGAGGCCTGAATTACTAAACTCTAGGAAATACTCTTTTTTTTTCACTTTAAAAAACAGATATTTACCAGTGTAATTGATGCACAGGAACTGATGGGACACAAATTTCTCAAAGTTACAGTCACTACTGCATATAGTTTTCCATCATGTCTGTTCAGATTTCTGCATTTTATCTGTGTCACAGATCCTCCCAAGGAGAATTACTAGACCTTCATAGTCAGGAGGATTCATAAAATATTAAACTTCAGCAGTCATTTTTAGCCTGAGGCAGCCAAGGGAAAACTAGCCAGGAAAATTCTTCAACAATATTGTGTTAATAATTTTGCATTTCCAAATGAAAAATAAGTAGGTTTGTCTTCTCTTCCATATTCCGTAACAGTTATCACTACATTATGAATGCCACACCAGTGTTGTATGGTTGCAATATACTGATGACTGCAAGTGGAGGAAAACACAAATCTCTCCCCTTTCTCTGGATGATTTGTCATGGCTTAGTCTTTTGAAGACAAGTTCATTTCAGGTGTCACATTTAATCAAGATGAGGACTTCATTCCAAACCAAAGACCTAATGGCACATAATCATTATTACAATATCAAAAAAAGTAAATAATTTTCAACTGACCTCTGTTAAGAGACTCTGCATCATTTGGGGAATAAATGTAAGTACAAGAAAGGATAAAACAAAGTATAGCTATTAGTCATAAAGAGAAGTGAGTTAAAATAAGAAGGAATTCAGGAAGAGGAGAGGCATGGGTAGAATTTAACAGCAGTTCTCAAAGGTGATTTATGAGATTCGTACACACATTAGGAGATAATCCAGTCTAGAGCCTAAATAGGCAAAAGAAACAAAACTGCCAAAAAATGAAAGATACTGAGTTGGGGTTTTTTTAATTTCATAGTGATTTTGATTACTGGTGCTGCCTTTTAGGTTGAAAAGAAGAAAAAGACAAGGGTGATAATTTTTTTCTACAGATACTATTTGAAACTAATCCATCCAAATCTGCATTTACAAGCAATGGCATTGTCATGTGGCAGTAGTTTGTGCATTTTGCCCACTATGTCTTAAAAGAAGAGATGAAAACTCTCCATAAGTTTGCCTTACTTCCCCTCTCTGAAATGTTACTTTCAAAAACCTGCAATGAAAATAGCGTCTAACGAAAGAGCAAACATGGATGCCAAACAATCCCATAGATTATAAAAGCTCTTAGATTTTTGTCCAGTACAGTCACTGCTGATTTATTATTAAAGCTTAAATCAGCGATGATGGAAGAAATTGGATTGTCCCTCAATTCCAAGCAGAGAACTGCTAAATCTCTGGTATCTCAGTTATTTCCTTCACACGTTCCCCTCTGCTAATAACCCAGCTTTCCTCCAGGCGCTTCTTCCTTTGCCTGCCGTGAAGCTGTTGCGCTCTGGGGTCCCTTCAGCCAGCAGCGTGAAACAGCTATGCCACCACAAGCTACTCATATAGATGCAGTAATACCAGCAAAGCTAACTTGAAAGTTTTTGAGTTATTTATTTTAATTCTTACTGATTGTTTCATTTGTGTTGCATATGCTTATGTGTGCGTTTATAGGCAGGGCTTATTAGCCCAGCACATTGCTCAGAGTTGCTGGTATGGCTGCTTGTCAGCCAGAAGCACTTTCCATTTAGTATTCCTTTAGCAGTAAAGTGCTCCTACTCTAAACATAGCCTAAATTGCACCCTGCGTCCAGTACTAGCACTTGGCAAAGTATTCCTCAAAAGTTTCTGGAGCTCACAAAGCTGCAAACACATCTTTTGGAAACATTAGTCCCTGGAAGACTTTACTAACACAACTTGTGAGTACAGTCCTTTAAGGAGCTCATTCCTGCAGGATCTAATCAGCCTTGTTATTTAATTTATTGAGGATTTTGCAACAATTTTCAAGGAATACAGCTCAGACCTAAAAAAAACCTTCTCAAACTCTGAGCCTGTGGGCTATAATTATGTACTCTAGATTATCTCTTTCCTTAGCATGGTTAAACAAGCCTTGCACAAAGCATATTAGAAGTATTTCTCTGAACAATACATGATTTCCACTACCATCTGAAAATCTGAGCAGGTTTCTTGACCTAACACAAAATTAACTTAGAATTAATGTGGGTGCCCCATCTCACAGTCAAACAACATAAACAAACAAAAGAAAATCATTGTAAGCATTGCTGATAGCCATTCTGCTGTTTGGAGAAACAAGGCTCCTTTTTCCTTGCTGGAGAAATACCTGCCTAGTGGATTTATTTTTTATTTGGTCAAGCCATGGCCTTAGGTAGCCATGAACCTTTGGTTCTGGTGGTCAGCAGTAAGAATCTGTTGGACAAAGCATGGGGAAGAATATGATTTCATTTAAGTGCACTGATTTTTCTAATGCCAGATTTTGTGAAGTTAGTCATTGTTGTCTTAACTGCATCATCCTGGGAATAGCTAGCACATGCCTTAACTACTCCTTTGCATAGATACAAGAAGACTTTTTAAAAATACGTATCTGCTTCAAAAAAATCCAGATTTTGAAACAGAAAAGGAGGACTGGGCAGGGAAAATGGAGGCCTTAGTTGATTGACAGTACAGGATATAGAACCTTTCAGATCCTAATCCATGATGGGATGTTTGCATCTGGCCCCATAATGGAGTCCACATGCCTGAATTAGATGCCTGTGTGTAAGGGAAGTTAAGTGCCTCGGAGGGGGATTCACAAAAGCCACTGTTTGGGGAGCTGCCTAAGCCAGGCAAATAGGAAAAGCTGAAGATTGCAGTTCATCCTAAATCCTAGCTCTCCCCTGGGTTTAAGTGCCTTCTGGTGAATGAAGTACACAGGCGCAAGTCCCTCCACTCTCAGCTCATAGCCCACAATCCTCTTTTGAAGGCAGGTGCCAAATTTTTCTTTCAAACTCTAAGCAGCCGTCAGCAGCTCAAGCACAGCCTTACTCAGGCTGTAGAAGAGGGGTCTAATTCCTTCCTTTAGCAAAGGGCATTGAAGTGCACATTTCCTACCTCTGAGGCATGCCCCAGCCAGCAGGCTACAGGCATAAGCTCCCAGGAGGTGGGTGGGAGCTGGCACAGGTTACAGCAGACCAGAGGAGGCCTGGGGAGGAGGAAAGCCACGAGAGATTTTGCCTGAAAGCTTGGGAGGCGTCAGCAGGCAAAGGGAGCCTCAAGTCCACACGCTGCAGTAAGGAACATTTGTGCACTGGGACCAAGTAGCCCGTGAGGAGGACATTAGTGGCCTGCCAGCTCAGGCAACAGCTAATCGGTCCCTGATCAGGGACTTGGATTACGATTATGGACTGAAGTGCTTTAATTTCCCCCTCCAATCCTATTTCCTCGTGTGCTTCCAGCCCCACCTCTGCCTCCTAGTGCTGCAGGCAGCTGAAGGGAGGCTGGTGTCCCCCTTTGCTCCAGTTTAGCAACTGGGTAGCAACAGGTTTGTCAGCCTATCGCCACTGGCATAGTCCTTCATGCTGGCTGCAGTACTGATGAAATGCAAGTGCCAGCTCCCACTGCAGACATTTTATAACAGTTAGACAGGAGAGCTGAGCACTGACCAGCTTTATAGCCTGTATATTTGCTAGTCTCACAGTTACCAGTGATCATGCATCCAAATGGCTGCACTGAACTTCTCATATTGTTTCTCTTGGAGTAGAGTTGAGAGACTTAAGTGAGTGAGCAATAGTATTTGCTCTTCAGTACTTGGCTTTGCTTTCCTTTGGCCTTGGTTGGGTTATTCCAAGGTGACAGATATGGTAACTTAAGTCCTTTAAACCATAGCACATTGGATTGCATATAGGAAATTAATTCTGCCTCATGCCATCTTTGGAGTTTAAATGACTATATATTTTCATGGATCCAGGATAAGGGGGTGGGGGGGCTAGGGGGGAGCCTTTTTTGTGTGTGTGTTTTAGAAGTATTCTTTTTCTTTACTGTGCTTTTGAGAGATGTGGCAAACATTGACTATAAGTATTCACTGAATCAAACCTACAGGGAGTATTTCACAACTCAGGTTGAAAGTTTTTTTGGTGGTGTCATGCTACCTTTATTTCTGCACTTGTAGAGTGGGAAGAGAGAGGCCTGTACATGTTACACTTGTTAACAAGTAACAATGATTTCAATCTTTGTCTCTCTGCCCATTGACTAGTCAAGTGGTTATGTGCTGAAGTAGACTCGAAAAAGAAGCATTTCTTACCTGCTGCGCAAGATGAAAAGACAGAAGGTCTTTATGGGCAGATCTGTCTGGCATGACACAGGGACGTATGTGTGCAGTTCAGCCATGGTGGTAGTGTAGAGGAGTACACTAGAGTTTTTGGTGGTGATTGTACCCAAGTGCCGGATTATGAAGAGATGTACATTGGTAGATCCACTGTCAACCATCTAGCAACTTCCAACTTCATGTCCGCCCATAGATATGACCCAGAGAACAAAGGGCCTTTTATAAAAATGAAAAGCCCAGTTTTGAAACCATTTTAACCAAATGAGTGTTTCGTTGTGGTTATTGTCATCTTAGTCTTTATCAAGAAAAATAGCATAAAAAAATAAAATTTAGCCATTTAGGAAATATGATTGTGAGATAGTATCTGCTTGATTTTTGTGAATGGAACAGTGCCAGGTCATGACTAAGATTAGCACATCCTAGCAAATATGATGATATCTGCAATATTTTATAATAAAATAGGAAAATAACTGTTGCTAAATAATTTTAAAACATCCTCCTGATTTCTATCTGGGTGGAGTAGTCTAGTATGTTTTACCTTCCAAGGCAAGATCATTTCTTCCACTGTTTGAGCAAAGGTAGGAGAAGTATGCAAAGGGTTGGAATCTTTTTAATGGCAAGTAACCTTCCAATAAAAATTGTCTAAGAGACAGGAGGTTTTTTCAACAAAAATATTTTACAGACATTTGTTACTGTTTTCATATCTCCCTTGGACTGGAACTTTGGGGTTCTGAGGAGCTGCAAAGTTAGAACACAGCAAATAAAAATAAGGGAGAGAGAAGCTGCTCTTTCTCTCGACAGCCTCGTCAAAGCACAGTGAACGGAAATATTGTAAGTGGTAACAATTCATCTCCAAAATAGAGCCTCCAAAGCGTTTTGCTTTTATTTAAAAAAAAAAAAAAGTCATGAAGCAGCATGAGGGCGAGAGCCAAGAAAACACATTTTGTATGCCATCAAAGTGAGAAAAGGAACAAATGCTATGCTGTGCCGGTTTCAGAAAGAGGCAATCAAGCAAATTTTATGGCAAGAAGGCAACGCGTAAGGCCACAGGATTGCAACAGGAGTCACAGAGAACAATAAATTGTTTCAAATTAAGATCAGACCAAGTACTTCAGAGTCCCGCACAGATTTCTTCCTTTATAGTTCAAGAACTCCCAGGACTGTTAAAGTAAATACTGTCCAGGTTGCAAAGGCTAAAGTATGATCACTACGAAGGGGCACATGAAATAAAGTTTCTCTATAACCAAAAGACTTCAACCAAAGAACCACTGCACCCAGAATTAGACTCTTTTTCTTAATGAGATTTCATGATCTTGATGCCTTGTTAGGGGTTAATGGCTCCCATCTAGATCACTGTAAAGCACTTATATTTAATCAGTATGTGTGCAGTGCTAAAAAGAGGACGGAAGAGGCGGAGGGAAATACAGTTTTAAACGTTAGAGAAATCCCTGCTTCATCACTGAAAATAAAGAGGCTAAAACTTAGCCCTTTACAAAGAGCCAGCCCTCCTGCCTGCCTCAGGTACCCGTGATGTTTCAGGAGCCCTCGCCTCCCAAAATACCCCACTGCAGAGCACCGTCCGGACCTCGGTGGTAACGGAGACAGACACCTGCCTTTCCCAAAGCTGTGGCTGGGCTCTGTCCACCCAGCCTTTTTACCCCCAAAATGAAGATACGGCGACAGTGGCCATGAAGTGGCAGGATGTCACACCACAGCGGGTGGCCCACAGGCCATGCAAGGCGAGTCAGACCTCAAGCGGCACCAGCGACTGCAATGGCACTTGCTATAGCCTCAGGATCAAGAGAAGCACAAGAGCAGTTTCTGGCCACTTTTCCCTCATCTCCTCAGGTTTGGCACCAAGCGTAGCTTAGGTAGTCTGAAAAATCAAGCCTACATGAATACTGCATCATCTGCAGACACCTGTACTGCTCTACATAACGTTTAATCTAATAGAAAGACAGATTATCTTCCCTGCAACATCTGTAACAATCAGTCATTATCATTATCAAGAGCGCTTTTATAATCAGGATTTTCCTTTCTATTGCCACTTCTTGGGAAGTGTTTAAGAAAAATACGTACTGTAGTACCTATTTGTGTCTTGCGGATGTTAATGAATGGGATTTTTGCATACACATCTAAGCTTTCCTAAAGGTATTGAGATCTACTAATTCACACAATGCTCCCCCTCCAAGCAGTCTTCCCAGACACATGAAAGAAAACCCTAAACCAGGCTGTATTAGGATAAAATATATATAGCCTGAGTTGATCTTTTGTGTCTCTTTAGGACTCAACGCACCTTCACAAAGAATATATTTTATTTTTTCTGCTTTTAGTACAATACTTTGATTAATCCAATGAGGAACTAAGAGTTCTCTGAGCAGTAAAACTGGTAGATATCCCTCAGAATAAGACTGACTGCCACTTGTGAGTGTTTAGGTGAAGATTCAGGATACATTTGATTTTATTAATTGCCACAGAAAGAGACAGTCTTCTTCCCTCACTTTTGTCTACTCCCATACATCTGATAAGATGGAGCATTTCACTGATTAACAAGCTTAACACTAAACTGTGCAGATTATTCACTTGTCATTTAGAGCCAATTGTTAGCGTGTGGCTTGTTCACAAAGCTGTAGCTGGCTGAACCAAGAAGTAGCTAAATGGAAACTTTTTACACTTTTACCAGTGAGTATAATTCATAGCAGCACTGCTAGAGGCACTGCTTTGGATGAAAATAGTAAAATGCTGCGATACACTTTGCAAACCATTGTACCATAATAACGTGCGAACAATTGTACCATGAAAATTTGGGAGGCTTCTACTGCACGTAGCCAACACAACCTACCTCAGAGCTGAGTAAGGCCGAGAGTGATGAGTGACAGCTGAGAAGGGAGGTTTCCAAAGAAAGCCCATAGTTCCCTGTCCACACTGTTTTGCAACCAGTAATCACCATAGTTCATTATCAACACTTTGAGGTTCAGCCTACTGGATCAAGCACTTCAGTCTGAAGCGCATCTCCGGTTGTTTGTCTTTGCATTGATTTTGGGGTAGAGGACTGGCAGTAGATGTGAAGTGTTTTTGCCAAAACAATCCCCAAACTAACAATGCCCCAGGAGATGGTCAGTTGACTATAAAAGCACTTCCATGAAAACCAGCCTCGTTGCCAGTGGGTTGCACACAGCAAACGTGTTACATCTGATAAGGCAAATTCCTTGGACAGTGTCAGTGCCTGTGCCCCACGGGGAGCTCCTTCTACAGCGCCCAGTACCACCACTGCTTCAGAGAAGGAGCCCTCGGTTCAGTTCCCACGTTGAACAAACAGTCTGTGCTCGGACGCATCAGCTGCCAGTCCCAGGCTCCGTGCCAGGAGAGCGATTACGTGTGCCGATAAGCGGGGAGGCAGCTCTACGCTTTGATCACTTTGTGTGTTTCACATTATCGGGTCCGGGTTTATGTGCCTTGAGCAGCCGATCGCTGAACAGGGAGCTAGTGGCAGTTGCTTAAGTGTCTCCATCTCTTAAATGGTCTCCACAAACGCCCCCTGCCACCAAGACTGTAGGCAAACTGCCCAGAAGAAAGCATTAGGCAGAGGATTCAAGCACATGCTGTATGGCAGAGAACAGGAAAATGTATTCAAAGGCAGGTATTTGCTAAATCCTACCTATAATTAATTCTAATCCCATAATTAAAGTCGCATGCTTTTCTGCAAACATTCCCCCACATTGGTCCTTCCTCCCCACCCCGAGGTCAGACACCGATTCGTGCAAACAAGTACACGCCACCACACGAGAGAGCTGCATCCCCGGGGACTGTGGTCACCCGGCCAGTGAGGTCCAGCTTGCTGATCCTTGTCACGGCTCCCCGCCGTCTGACTGCAAGTAGCTTTCAGGCATTTTCCAGCAACCAGCTTCTGGGCCAGATCCTTAAAGACATGCAAGAGACTAACTCCCCTGGAAACCAATTAGTAGCACCAGGCATCTGAATACCATCATAAATCGTGAGCTTGAGTCAGCAGAGCCCTGTGCCTGGAAGTTAGGGGTTGTGGAGATGCCAATCTAATCATGCCCAGATTTGCAGAGAGAGATGGAGATGCCTACCCGGGCCCACGTAGGTAGGCTCGCAGCAGATGGGGCATGGGGAGAACACAAAAGGCAATATAATTGTGTCTGCATGGCCTAATTTCTCCTTCTCATCATGGCTGCTTCCAGTCCCAGGATGTGTGTTTTCACATATATGCACACCTAAATACCTGCACACAGACAAATATTTTCATATATATGTAGATACAGACACACATGCAAATACATACTGTTTGGAAGTAAGAAACAGGGGAAGCCCAAGAGTGTCGTTTTCATACAGAGAGCTGGGTGACCATCCAGACTGAGCACACGCACGAATGTATTTGCAGAAAGATTGGAGCAGGGGAAGTTGCTTTGTCTTTGGAAATGGATTTACAAATGGATAAACAGAGATCTCCCCAGGCCATTGCAAGAAAAGATCATCTAATTATCACTGAAGCCAAAGATAGCTTATAGATGATTATCAGTTTTTAAGATGAAGCCATTTATTTAGATGTTTTCACACTTCTCTAAGAAAGCAACTGTAGTCAGTATTTTGAATTTTAAAAAAATAGAAATAGGCATCCGCCACATGTTGCATATTCCCTATTAGCAGCAGGTTTATGCATGTGTGCATTTTAAAATATTTATTATGAAAATCCTTGCTATGACTGTCTTAGATTTAGTAAATACCACATGATAATCAGACACAGTTGTTAGACCTTGAGCAAAATCTGATTTAATTTATTTTTAACATACTGAACAATAGCTTTTTCTTGGTAATCTAAACTGAACACAGACACTCAACACTACTTTGTTTCCTTGGAGGGGACAGTGAAAAGGAGGGAGGGGGAAAAAAAAAAATAATAAACCTGATCTCTGTGGGAGAGTTTCACAAGAGGCAAGAAGGCAGGATTACATTTACCATAAATCCTACTTTCCTCCCTACTGAATGCACAGGCCTTATAGATCCTTTAGCAAGGTAAACTCTTGCCTACTGAAGAAACAGGTATCGCCTTCAATGAAGCTGTAGGCACCACTAAAAGTAAAATGATGCAGGACCCCAAACCTGCTTGGGCTGAAGTCAAGCACAGAGCAATCATCTCCTGCCAACGGCATGGCTGAACCTTCACACAGGGGCTGCGCTCACCCTTACCATCCTCCTGCTCTTTACTGCTGAAAATAAGATTAAATCAGCATAGTTAGTCTTAATTTATTACGAAACTGGTTAGCTTTCAGAGGAAATTTGTGCCAGGTTGCATTTGGTTGCCTCACTCCCTGTTTTTGTGTGGAGTATGACAGAACTTTCAAAAAAAAAACCCAACCCCAAACTGAGTTTAATTAGTTTGATTGCAAATTCAAAAACATCTGTCCAAATGACATAAAACCTTGTTTGGCACAGAAAGGCAGAAGAGTGCTTTGTATTCAAGTGGTAATGTGTGTATTAAATGGCACCCTAAGCTCTGAGCAAATAGAAAATTATTTGGCAAGCAGAAGTTGGTTTTTCCTGCCCCTGAAAATATGAGTTCCCACTAAAATTCAGTCTCCGTGCAGTACAGGGTATCCTCAGATCCCTTCAGAAAGTACTCACTGACTGACAAGTTAGTCCTCAAAGGAGTTTAATGATCTAGAGATTAATTTTAGCTGAGATTAAGTTTTGAAATAGTTTTGAAAACTGTGGACAACAATGTGCTGGGAAGATCACTGCTCAAGTCACCTACACATCATGGCACTGCTGCTGAGAACGACAACCAACATTTGCTTGACTTTTCACATCTAAAGACACCCCGCACTTGAAGTCACCCCCACTATTCACTGGTGCTGAGTGACTACAGGAACTAAGGCCTTGATAGCTGCTCTTCTCATTTTGTGCTAAAATTTCTTAGAAGAAAGGTAGCTGGATAACAGAATCAGTTTAACAAATGCCAAAAAAAAATTTTATATGCCCAATGATTAATCTAATGCTTTTCAGGTGGTGGGGACCTTAACAAAAATATGCATGGGGTGGGGGTGTGCACATGCTTGTATGTATAACCCAGCAGTTTAGGGGAACCATATTGTACAAAACAGGAACAGTATAGGTTATTTGTTACCAAAGTAACACTAAAAATGAAAACAGAAAAAAAAATGGTTATCTCCTTGTGAAGACTTTGTAGCTTTCTCTTACAAGCCCTTCTTTGACTCCACGTGAGCTGCCACGTACCTCTGCCTGTGAGCTGGGGGACAGCCAGGGAACTCCCCACAGAGGGCTACTGTGCATCTAACCCACCAGCTCTCTGCAACATAAAGTGGTGTTACTCCTTACACATGGTTACACATTATTTGCCATTTCCATTGCATTACACTGTCCCTGCGTGTCTCTACATGACAAAGAGAGACTTTAGTGAGGTTTATAATGTTCCTGTGGGGTTGGGCCCCCCTGGTCCAAGAGCAGAGCCATCCCTGGATACATCATTGTAGGTACTTGGCACTATGATCAGTTACCAAGGTTACTCCAAAAGTAGCCGTGTTCCTAACCACTTTTGATCTCGAGTCAAAAACATCCTAGAGAATTTAGCATTTTAGCATCAAATATTTTTTAGTAGCCCTCTTCTGGGCACAAAATCTCCAGAGTCACTAGGATTTTTATTTTGCGAGTTTTGCAGCAGTCATTTTCCATGTGGAAACCTGAGCGCTAGGAAGTCTGTCCCCTCAGTGCAGCGGGGAATGGGTCCCTGCAGCTTTAGGCAGCCCCTGTGGAAGGGACCCCAGGGCAGAAGAGTTCAGGTCACTGAGATCTACTCATGCCTTATGCCTCTTTGGGAAATACAGCAGTTCAAAAGCAATGCGTGGTAAATTAAGCCCATAGGGCTAGCCTCTGGGCGAGTATCTTAGAGGTTCTGAGACATGGGTAAATTTCAGTTAACCCCAAAACTGGTTGCAGAGAGATCACTTCCGTGTAAGAACCAATAAATCAAGGTCTGGCTTCCACCCTTTGCAAGACCACCTATGATTTCAAGTCCCATGTGGACGGGCATCAAAAAAAAACTAAACCAGCCATTATTTCTTCACACCAATTTAAGAATTACAACTGCTGGTACATTTTGGTTTGTCTTCAGTTTCTACTGACAAACGCAAATAGCCAGAGGAAGGTCCTTTCTAGTTTTCTCAGGAGAACAGCTCTACCAAAGAGATTATTGAGGAATGTTCTCACTTGAGCTTTGCCCGTAAAAACGTGTTTTTTCAGGGACTCTCTCTCACCCCCAGAGCCAACCACACGCGTTCACACACAAGCAGCCGAACACTGTGGTTTAGGATAATGTTCCTTCACCCTCCAGTGGCTTGTCCCACCCTAGGTAAAGCAAAACGTTTATTGTGTCTTAATCTTAACGACTGGTGCAAAACGACTCGTCACACACTATGAAGGCACAGTTGCTTCTCCTCCATCTTCCTTCAGATATTCACACAGTTAAGGTAAAACTTTGCTTTCTCCAAGCCTTTGGCTTCTCTAAAGGTGCACACATGCACTGATTTACCTGCCATAAATATGTAGACACATTCCCTTGCTTTCTGACAGAAACCTGGGAAAATCCCATTCCAAAGCCAGCTTATTGCTCCGCTGACGGACACCTTTGAAAGCATGTCGGATCGTGTTAACATGAATATGTTTGGAGATGATCCCTAAATTGCTAGGATTTGGGTGAAGGGTGTGGGAAGTCTTACACTTTGGCTGCATCTTCAGCACAGATTTTTCTCCCCCTCACTCTGGTATTTTCCTTAAGTCCTGTCACCGCTGGGAAAATCTCCTTTTGCTGCTCCTAAGCTCTGGAGGACCTGTCCACATTTGGGATCTATACGCTTTTTTTAAAAACCAAGAGCAAGATTTTCAGTAGGTTTTAGGCATTTAAAGACGTTCGTGGTTTCCTAGCAAGGTCTATCTGGTAAGTGAGCCTACCTGGGGAGGTGCCTCGCTTGACCTGCTGTTTACAAACAGAGAAGGACTGGTGGGAGATGTGGTGGTCGGAGGCCGACTTGGGCCAACTTGAAATGATAGGATTCTCGATTCTTAGTGAAGTAAGGAGGGGGCGGCAGCAAAACCACTGCCATGGACTTCCAGAGGGCAGACTTTGGCCTGTTCAGGACACTGGTTGAGAGAGTCCCTTGGGAGACAGTCCTGAAGGGCATAGGGGTCCAGGAAGGCTGGACATTCTTCAAGAAGGAGGTCTTAAAGGTGCAGGAGCAGGCCGTCCCGATGTGCCGTAAGAAGAACGGGCAGGGAAGGCGACTGGCTTGGCTGAACAGGGAGCTTTTGCTGGGACT
>NW_009210040.1:0-19785 GCF_000690835.1 Fulmarus glacialis
CGTATCCAGAGCCAGACAGCGGGTCAGGTATGCTTTCCATACCACCTTTGTTGCATGCCTGGTAATCGCCCTTCCCCACTACAGCAGAATGACCTTATCAAGGCATGATTTTCAGGATAGCAGCACTTCACAAGTCAGGATCCAGCAGCCCAATGCATCGCAAAGGACACAGAAGAGTGAGAAGCTAGAAACCAGGAAGCCCAGCTGGGTGCCCAAGGCCGATAAGACAATCTGATTTAAGCATGCAAGCACCAGCGGACAAGTAGAGCATATCTTTGAATCGGGAATGTCAAAGCATACATGTCACAACAGAGAGCGCTTTTCTAACAGCACCTGAAGTTCCTTCAACAGATGCACACGTTGGGTGAGCAACTGAATTAATCCCCAAGGAAAAAAAAAAAAAAAAAAAAAAGGAAAAAAGAGAAAAAGAGGGGTGGGGGGAAGAGGATCTTAGCTAGTAAGACAGAGCCATTCAAAGTCCACTCATGACTTTTGTAATTATAATCAGGCCAAAAAATCACTAAGCGGAATAGCCCAGTCAGAGATGGTTGAAAGGTACATGTTGGTTCAAGCACATCCCTCGGTATTACCCTGACTGCATCCTCTTCCCAGCTAGTGCTGTCTGCACCAACTGGGTCTCAGACAGTTGTCCATTATATGGGGTCTCACAGAGAACCATATGCTAAAGCAAATCAGAAGTAAGCAGAAAAAAGCAATTTAAGTGTCCTCAAAATGATGCATAAGCAAGAGAATGCAATAAAGATGTCAGCTAATGGAAATAATCTCTCAAAATAAGTGAATTCTGTAAAGGCTGTCACTTCCTTTATACAAGCCGTGGTTCTTGCAGATATTCTGCCCATATGGATTCTAAGACAAAGTTTTCCAATTCTCAGCATGGAGTCCATCACTGCAGGGACTGTGAGCCAAGGAGAACCGTGGTCACTCCGCACTGTGTATCCGAGTTTATGAGGGAGAGAGGAAGGGAGCAGAAGTGGGAGGAAAAATGAACATGTTGGGTATAGTCACTGTTGCTTAATTTGGTAACAGATGTGGAGACCCCCCTTTCACGAACACAAAGCTCGTGTGTGCTGTCAGAGATTCACAATGACAACGGTCTGAGAAAACACCCCAGTCTACTTAAAATAATTATTTAAAATAAAAAGTGACTAAATTGTCTGGAATACTAAGAAATTCAAGGATGTATTACAAGCAACATACCTGACTGAATGACACATGAAAGGAATAGTCCAAGAAAAATGATGCAGAGCTCTAATATAGCAAGAGATGGAAGAGATACTAAAGAAGATTGAGAAAAAGCACCCTTTAGATCCTTCCTCTGTATAAATATGCATTTATGATATGGACTAGGTCTCATATTTATGTAACCACTCTGACGCTGGTTTTGCCAGACAAAAACGTGTGCTTTAATTTTTAATATATATTATCAAAAAAAAAAAAGAGATTAAAAGACTCCTAAAATAATAATGGGAGTTCATGTGTTAAAGAAAACCATAGGTTCTCCCCCCTTTTAACACATTTTATAACCACAGTAATACGCTTATGCTATGGTTTTACCATGTGTGAGCTGAGACAGTTTTTTCCTGCATGTGTTTGAACAGTAATGATGGGCCTTAATAAAAAAAAAAAGAATCTGGTGTATTGTCTTTATTATGAGAATATAAGCATTTTGCAACAGAAATATTTATTCTCTTGTACAAAGAGGAATGTAAAAATGTAGCCTCTGAACGTCAGATCTAAGCATCAAAGACCAAACGGCCTAGAAGTAGAGTAGTAAGAAAATTTGAGAAATGCTACGGTGAGAGCTTAAATTCCAGTCTAGCATTTGATTTAGTGATAATCCTCCAAAAACAGTTCTGCATCTGATAAACACAGGTTTAGGAGCCAGTTGTTGACACGTGGTAAGGAAATGAAACACATTCTCCATATATGAAGTTCACATTTTTCTGGGTGAAACAAAGCACACTTGTATCCCATGTCTCTAATGTACCTTTTAAAGCAGTAAAGAGAACTGAAAGTCACCTACATGAAGCAATATTGTCTGACGTGCTAAAAAGATCTGAATTAAACAGCTTGACTGTCTCATCCTCTCTTAAGCCTTAAAAAAATAGAGAAAATACAATTTAAGATTTACACAGCAAACCCAAGGCACGCAATTCCTTGACGTTACAACTCTGCTTCACATACTTCACTGCAAAGGTAGGTTATTCACTGAACCTCTTAGGTCAAGCAAAATAGAAAACCCTCTATTAAAAATGAGTGAAGGTAGAAAGTTGAGTTCACTTGAACATAGCGAACACTGATTAATAACAACAACAATAATAATATATTTTCCTTTAAGAAATTATCCACTTTTAAAGAAGAAACAGAAATGCTAGCAGGTCTGGCAAGCGGTGACGAAGGCACCCGTTCACACCCTTCAGAACAGAATCCCTCATTTAGCCATATACCAGCCAACCAGGATTACTCTGCCCCTCAATTTTTAAAAGCACATAATTCTGAATAATTATGTTACTCAATGGTCCTGAATATTACTGAATAGCAAATCCATCAAACAGGAAGCTAAATTTTATAATTTAAAACATGCATACACATAAAAGGGGAGGGAAAAAAAAAAAGAATACACTTTTTGAAAACAACATACAAAATTACATAGCAACAGTGTAAAAGCTTCTGGACAATTTCCTCTCCCTAGCCTCCAATGGAGGGTTTATTCCAGAGAGACAACCCTCAGCAGACAAAGCCCGCTTGTAAACATAGGAACACAGGAATTGCTGTACTGGGTCAGATTAATAGTCCATTTAGTTCAGTAACCTCTCATTTGACAGCAGCCAGCATCAGATGCTTCAGGGAACGGATGAAGAAATCTCTAGGAGAGCAATTACAGAAAAACTTTCCCATAAAATTTCTTTCCAACTCTCATCGTCTACTGGATGGCTTATGCCCTGTAACAGGAGATTTTCTCTTGGTCTTTTTGTTTGTTTTTGCTAGCCTGAATAATACAAATAATGCTCAATAACACCCCAAGCATTGTGGGTATCTTCTATATCTATATTCCATATGTTTTTAATCCTCAAAATTATTGGCTCTAGCAGAATTGAGAGGCACCGAGTTTCAACATCACCAGTGTGCTGCTTAAAATAATATTCTGCTATGCTTTCAAATAACTCTCTCGTTTTCCGTGGATGATCCTGTGTAGTTATAGGACCTGGTGTGGCATAGTAAAAGAAAAGTTAAGTGGATGTAACTCACCTTCTTCAAGAGTCCCTGCTGCTCTGTTTTTCTCAACACAGTATACTGCAATGACTCTTCAGAAAGAGGCTTGGAAAAGGCAGAAATGCCTCCAAATTGCCTCCCCCACCCCAAATGTTTCAGGTTTCCTTCAGGACAAATATTAGTTTCTTTGTCAAATTTACTTGTCCATCTTAATTGCTAGTATACACTTCTTCAAATGTCACCCATCTAGTTAACAACTTCCTCAGATTTCAGGGCAAACACTTTTCAGGGCAGGGGGAAAAAAAAAAAATCAATTCATGAACAACAAGTCAAGAGTAGCAGGTCATTTCTCTAATTAAGGCATTGACTTTCTTCTAAGATTGCACTAGAATTATCTGTATAGTCAATTCCATGTTAAAACCCTTGGTAAATATTAGTAAAGAAACAATTACATCAATTAATACTAGCAGCGGACAGATAAACACTACCAAGAGGACTCCATTCGCTCCCCAGACAAACACAATGCCAGTTTCCAAATGAAGGCAGAAGGGGAATAACATGGACCCAAGCTGCCCAAAAAACGGTATTTGCATCTGCACGTGAACACTTCGGCTCTGTAAATACCAAGCCATTACCGGTCTGCTTGCCATCCTCTCAACTGGTCCACAGCAGGCAGCTAATGGGGAAGCTCCAGGCAAGCAGGGACAGCAGCTCTTGGGCAGTCTGCCTCATCGTTTGACCTCTGGTTGGCATTAGGGTCACTTGTGATTAATCCATGCTGGCTGAAGTCTGCGGGCTGTCTCCAGGATTTTTGGAGAAGGTTGAACATTTGCAGTTTTTGTTAATTTATTCACACTATCCATGTCCATATGTCTTCATCTGCAAGTCAGCTCAAGCATGGAAACAAATAGAGCATGGGCAAGTATTAGACTAAATTATTTCAGCAATCACATTACTTTTGGTAAACTGCCTTTTGCCAAACCAAAGCATCTGCAGCTCAGAAATGTAACTTCCAAATTTAAAAACTTTTCACAAAAGGGTATCAGTTCAAATAGATTTCGATGATGGCAATCCTCCAAACATTATTGCCGCAAATAAGACTAGTGTAAGCAAATCATCCCTTTGAAATCAGTTGTGACAGAACACCTGAGCAAGGAACACCTACATGGGAGAATTTTTTAATTTTCATTTTTAAGCAACACATTGTGAATATCGTACGTCAGGCTTCCCCAACCTCTTTTAAAGTTACATTCTCCCATTCAGTTCCATCTATATAGAGTCAAAAGGCATAGCAGAAATGGTAAGAGTCTGGTCATTGCATGAGATTCAGGATGAAGGAGGAATTAAATGAACAGAAACAGCTGCTGCTGGGGAGCTGGGAAGCCTCAGCAGTATCCTCCTCATCTCTTACTGCAGGTCCTTCCAAGTAAACTCAATGCAAAGATTATGTCGCAGAGGCAGACAAGAAGTAGAACCAGCTCTGTACCCAAGGCCCAGCTCATACTCACATGTGATCTGCCCCTCACAAATATCAAAGAGATACCACAGAGCTGACAGCACCTGGCAAAACACGGCACAAGGAACCCTTAGTCCAGGACTCCTGGTGCTTTCAGGGACTGATGGCTCGGATAAGCACTGCTGAACATCTGCAGGATCTCCTCACGGGTACGAAAAGCAAGTACCATCACCTATCAGACAGAACGGTGGGGAAGGGTGTTCCTCATCTCAACACAGCTTTTCAAAGCGGGCAGCGCTGTCTTGTCTTACGTACTAGGCAAGATGGAGTAAAATGGATGCATTCAGGTTTTTACAAACGTCACTATAATCTTTTCCTTTATTATTCACCGGATTTAGGAGACGCTTACCCCACCATCAATGGAGTCAGAGGCTCAAAGTAAGTGTTGCACTATCAGCAACGGGAAAGAGCGAAAAATAAATCAACCAGCTTAACTAGGATGGCTCAAGAAGGGACAACATGTAAGAAGCAAGTTCAAAAATACTAGAAACCACTTCTAAGCAACGTCAAGCTGACTGAAATCTTAAGAGTTTGAAAAAAAATGGAAAGTGTTGTGACAAGTAATCTAAACAAATGTTAAAAGCGAAGTTTGACAAAGATAAAATATCTGCCAAACACCCAAAACATAAATGAAACTGCCATTCAGTGAGGGCCAAATAAAACAAGATGTAGCCAGGCAGTTTCTGACAGAACAGTAAGGGCATTGTTAGGTCTTCTTATAGACCTCCTTTCTTCATGGGGGCAAAAAAAAAAAAAAAGAGGAAAGAAAAAAAAAAGGCACACCATTATGTGGAAAAGTGTGTCTCCATTTCAGTATACACCTCAGGTTTTCTGTATTGATCTGTGAAAGAAAGGGGATGGGGGTTTGCCCCATGGTTTCTGCTGAGCACTGGGGTGTTGCACACGCTGGAGGGTTCCGAGGACCAGAGCAGGAGGAGATAGTGAGAGACAACAGGGACAGTCCAAGGGGAGGGAAAAGAGGGTTTGGGGGAGTGGTAAGCTCATATGAAACTTTTGGAAAGATTTTTGTTTTGGTTAAAGCCTATTTCATTTTAAAGGCTAATTAGTATTTTAAATAAAGAACCTCTTCATTAAACATTAACCACCTCATCCTTCCAGCAACCATGCTGAAAGTCAAAGGTTACAAAACGAACAGACGCAAGGTCTTTATACTTCTAACAAACAATAAAACAAGTTTTTCCATAAATTTCTTAATGAAGAAGCAAAATATAG
This sequence comes from Fulmarus glacialis, assembly GCF_000690835.1. Lineage (NCBI taxonomy): Eukaryota > Metazoa > Chordata > Aves > Procellariiformes > Procellariidae > Fulmarus > Fulmarus glacialis. Next base: position 5,984 of record NW_009210040.1, read on the forward strand.
CACAGAGAGTATGATGCCAAAAAAAACCCAACCAACCAACAATCCACAAACTCTGCAGATTTTCTGAACAGCATTTTGATCTTTTCAGAAGCGAACAGTAAAACCAACATATTCCCCACTACAATTTTAGGATCAAAAGGATAGAGAAGTACATACATCTAATTAGCAGGGAGAATAAAAAAGCCCATTAATGGAAACCAAAACACATTTTGGAAACAAAAAATACACTTTAAATGTTATATAGGGACACTGACGTGCGTTCCTCTATTCGTGGCAACAGTTCAGGAGGAGTAACTTCTCAAAGTGGCACACTTACTCACAGCTTTTCAGGATATTCACTCTTCTGCGATGACTTAACATGATCTCCTCTATTAATAGCAACTTTTTTGCACTAGTTATCGTATGGATATTAAAATGAACAGGCAATCACAGAAACACAGCAGCGACCAACGCCAGCGACTGAATAAAAGACACTACTTCAGTACACACTTTTGCTTGCAATTTCGGCAGCTTCGAGATTTTTGTTGGCAGCATTTGCTGCAGAGGTTAGGAGAGCCTAGGAGTAATGCTAGAAGCGTGGGTTGTGACTGACCCGGGGTGTAAGCCACAGCGTGACCCCTGCTTAAAACAGCAGCTAATGTTAGTGGAGTATACCTACAGCAAACTACGACACACCGCGGTGCTGCAGGCAGAACTCACCGTCCCCGCAGAGCCCTCCTGCCACAGAGATGAGGGGCAGACCTCTGAAAACCCACCTGAAGCTGTAGGTCCCGTGATAGGCAAGCCCAAAAATGTGTCCTGCATAAGGTTCAGTGGATAGGTAACTCCAAATTATCTCACAGGTACATGGATCAAGCCCCTTCAGATACATGGAAACACCTTCTGTGGACCATAAGTTCAAGATGAAGCACTTCCTCCCCCGTGGTGGGCTAGCTGCTTGCCCATTGAGGATGTCCCAGGTCCCACCCATCCTCCAAACCATCATCAGACTCACCTGTGTGAGACAGCCCTGCTAACCTGCTCCACCTGGCTGCACTAATTATGCTGCAGTTCATGGCGAAGAAACAGCACCCAAACTTCCAAAATGTACCTGAATGCACATGTATACATCCTCAAGGATCCTCAGACACAAAGAATCCATCATTTTAGCCTCAGCTTAAATCACAGTTATTTCCTCACAAGTGTCCCATCTGTTTCTTTACAGGCTGGTCATAGTTGCATTGTATTTTAATTAATTGTACACATGAGAACTTGATTTTATACAAATCCACTTTAGCAGAACAGCCCAGAACAGCCTTTAGTCAGACTTTAAAAGAAGCCCAGCTTTCTCCTGTTATAAATATAGGTCACAACAAATTGAGGAAAGCCTAAATGTGTCCTGATTTGCTTACAGGATGGAAATACTTTACATTTCAATATGACAAACATAGCTATGGGTAAAAAAAAGTATTTATTTCAAAATCTAGTTGTTGTTTAAATATTTATTTTAAACTTACTAACAAAAAAACTTTATTTGAATCCATTAATTACACAATTAACATTTAAACCCACCATATGTCAACTAGCACTGTTTTTACTACTTTTAAAACGCGAGTCCGTCGGGAACGCCAGGGTCTGGAGTCCCGGGCAGAAGGGGATGGCCAGTGCTGGCCCATGGGGCGAGCACATGCTCCTGCTGCAACCCCCATTCTGGTACCAAGCAGCTGGTATGAAGCTGGTATGAGTCAAGGTTGTAAACATCAAGTGAAGTAATCCCTACAACTGCAGCTTCTAAAAGCTCAAGAAAGGAATCCTAAGAAAAATGGAAATTAAAAAAATTGCACATACAATTCACAGCCATAAGTTTTCCACACCTACAGGCCAGTTCTCATCAGACGGCTATCTATATTCTACTTGCATCTAACAGCTTCCACGGTTCAAGGGAAAGAAATCCCAGCTACAGACCACGCAACCCTTCACGCAGCTCCTTTCTTACCCTTGTAGCAGAAAATGCCAACTAACAGAGGCACACATAGGGCTGGCAGCTGGAGGCTGGAAGTAAGCCTCGCTAAGCAGCAAGGCACAGGCAAGAATGAGAGACCCCGGCACAATGAGCCCACCACAGCTCATGGGGTCAGCTGGAAAAACTGTTTGACCCACAGAGCCAGAAGTGGGAGGGTTACAAACCATGACTTCTCCATAGAAGAACATTCCAGAAAGACCAGCAAACAACTCTGATTTTTTATAGGTGTTAGTTAGGAAGGAGATGACTACACCACATGAGGGAAACCCAGGGCTGCATCTCACCTCAATGGAACTTGAAAAGAAACACTGGCAAGCTAATGAACTTCGCTATTCCCAGTAGGATTTAAGGACTACCTGCGGGAGCTATTCCCAGCTGGGGTTAGGCAGACACAAAGCTCTCAACATCTTAAAGTTGGGCCTGGATTACGTCCATCCCAGCAAAGCAGCAGCTCAAAGGTCAAGATAAGAAGGTGCAAGTGTACTTTTTTGTTCTGCAATTTCAGCTTATTGCTTATAGACTACATGGGAAAAATAAATCCAGAGATCATATTGCTTGTTTTGTATTTTAATTAAGTAAGTGCCTGGAAATAAGTAATAGGGTTTTTCCACTGCCTTCTCCTGCTAGCTGCCCAAACACAGGCCTTTCTATAACCATCTCATGGATCAAGATATTCATTAAAAACAAACAATAACCCCACTGGCACATAAGCTAATTAAAATGTCTCTACCAATTTCACCTTTGCTTTTCTTCTTAGAAGTGAATACATTCTCATTTGACACAAAACCCCATATTCTGTAATCCCAATCTCTCTCCAGCCACCCGCGGTTCTTTTGCCATTACAACATATGACATTTAGGAGAGGCTCTGATGTTGCCATTTTCTTACTGAACTCCCAGAGACGCCCAGACTGTATTCCATTCATTGTGGGCAATTTGTTAATGTCCAATTTACCCAATGCTCTCTGCATCATTTTAGTGTTATGAATGCTTATTGTTAGCCTGCTGTTGTTTGCTCCTTAGAAAAGGAGTTTTTTGGGGGGTTGGTTTTTTGGTTGGTTGGTTTTGGTGGTGGTTTTTTTTTTTCCCCAATACTCTAACAAAGTAAAATACTTTTCAACTCTCTAGAGCTGTAGACCCACTTTTAGTTGCTGTACTGGGTCTGGCTGGGATGGAGTTAATGTTCTCCATAGCAGCCCACACAGTGCTGTGCTCTGGATCTGTGGCTGAGACAGAGTTGATAACCCACCGATGTTCTGGCTATTGCTGAGCACGGCTTGCACAGCAGCAAGACCTTCTTTCGTGCCCACTCTGCCCTGAAGCACCCTTGCCCAGTTAATAGGCTGGGGGTGAGCATGAGACTGGGAGGTGACATAGCTGGGACAGCTGTCCCGCACTGACCAAAGGGATATTCCAGACCATACGATGTCATGCTCAGCAATAAACGCTCAGGGAATGGAGGAGGAATGGGGTACATTCATGGCTATGGTGTTTGTCTTCCCAAGAAACCGCCGTGCGTGGTGAGGCCCTGTTTTCCAGGAAGTAGCTGGATATCTGCCTGCTGATGGGAAGCAGTTGAATGAATTCCCCTTTTTGCTTTGCTTGCATGCACAGCTCTTGCTTTTCCGATTAAACTGTCATTATCTCAATCCACAAAACTTCTCCCCTTCTTTCTATTTTCTCCCCTTCCTATTTCTAACCTTTTTCTATTTCATGGGAGAGGGTTGTAAGCAAGCAGCTGGGTGGGCATTTGGCTGTTAGCCAGGGCTAACCCACCACATGGCTACAATTGCCAGCAGTTTTCTTCTTGACCTCCTTCTTCATTGCTAATTACTTTCTGTTTAATTAATCTAATTAATCCATATTAATTTAGCAGATCAAAGAAAAGTCTTGACATAACAGCTGACTCCGTTAGCATCACTGCATGCTTGGAATCACAAGAGATTTATGCGAAGTCACTGGCCAAAGTTGGATGTCTTTCTCAGGCCAACCTCACTCTCTCTAATACATAGAATAAATTTAATGTTGTAATTTATAAGAATTGTTTCAGGGAATCCTCAGAAAAGGGGAAGACAATGACGGTACAGATGTGACATAACCACCTACACTTATATGTACTTAACTCCACTTCCACCCACGACAACAGAAATAATATCAGATCTGCAAGACCCCTGATTGATCCAGGTGGTAGTAACATAATCAAGTTGTTCAATGATGGACAGGACACTGGCAGATGCCAGAGAAATTGCCCTGAAAGCTGTGAAGTTGCTCACCTCCTTGTAAAATGAGCATAAAAGCATTAATAAACCAAAATTACTTAGTTAGGCACTTCAGAATTGTACATAACCACATAGAGCACGGAGGAGAGGGCTGCTGGATTCTATCTTCAGATCTGACAGTGATTTGCTAGTGACTTCAGGAAGGTCATTTGAACTCCATCTGACTCAATTTTTCCATTTGTGAAATGGAGATCAACATACACTTCCATTTTAAGATAAGTGAAATACTCAAGGCTCGCAACATCATTAACTATAAGTAACTAATACCTATTAGTACTTGGTGTATGCAATTGCCCCGTTAAGCGGTTTTCCTGGGGGCATGGGGAAACATGACTTACAGTTTAGTACAGATAACAACTTCATTTCAATAGCCATTCAGAAAAGGGCAATGTACATGCTCCTAAATGAATTCCATACCCCAAATCAATTCAATGCCTAAGAAGAAAAAAAAAATCCACTGAAAAATAAGGCAACATATTCCAAGAAGGCTGTTTTATCTATCTGATATGTTTCCTGCATCTCATGGTGATTTACAGTAATAGGTAACAACTAGTGTATATTATATCTAGTTTTTAATAACCACACTTCCATTATATTTCATTTCCCAAAGGGACTATTTGTGTTTTTTCATATCTTTAACTGTAAAACTGTAAACTGCTATAATCAAGCATTGCCTTCTCTTGTATTCTGGACATCCTCAGTTGATTATAATCACTGGCTGCTGAACTTATCTTGAAAATGTTAATCATTAAATGAAATAAAAATTGATACATTACATACTGCCCCATTCATCCACTCTTCTCTTCTTAACCCAGGAGACTCAGAATACAAAGAACTGTAAAAAAGAAAAGAAGAAGAAAAAAAGAAAAGAAGAAAAAAAGAAAAGAAGAAGAAAAGAAAAGAAGAAAAAAGAAGGAAAAAGAAAAAAAGGAAAGAAAAAAAAAGAAGAAAAGCCAAAAACTGTCTTTGAAGATGACAGAGCTGGAGAAGACAGCTGAAAAAAGTCAAAGCACATGCTGTTCTCCCTGACGTCTTTAAGAGAGATGTAGGCTCTGAAATTATGTTTTGAGGTACTGTACAACGTTCACTGTAACTTTGGATAAAATAAAGCATATTAAAAAATAGCACAACACGGTACATGTGTACATGGTACATTGCTTTTTTGGGAACTAAGGACTTGCTCCCTCAACTATGTAGCAGCAGCAGGACTACATGAGGGGAATGTATTTTAGAATGTGTGAACAAAAATGAGTGCCTAAGTGTGTAAACCAAGCTGCAAGGTCAGCTGGACTTTTCAAACTGAACCCACATTTAGGGGAACTGATAGGTTCAGGAGGATGCCGTGACTGAAAAGTGACTAAAAGGGCTACCGGGCGGGGGGGGCGGGGGGGGGGGGGTACTACTGATAACGTCCACAGTGACATTTTTAGCAGCCTCATACACAGTATTTCAGAGAATTCCGAGATTCCAGCACAAAACGACGCCATCTTGGGAAGACCTAAAATCCTTGGTTAAACTTACACCCATCACAAAGGACATGTACACACACACACACACACAAAAGATCTTAGTTTCCTCTGGTTTAATACAGAAAGCTAATACTACACACTAACAAAAACCAAACCCCACTGCGGTCCATCACGTTAGCTTTATGGGTACAACCAAAAGGCTGGCTGTAAGTGCATCCAGAAGAGCAGAACACAACCACAGCCTGCTTGAAAGTAAAGATCTCCTTAGGAAACAGAGTTTCAGTGGAACACATAGAACTTAACTCTCTCAAAAAACCTCTTTGTCTTTTAACTGGATGTTGTCATCAGAGGTAATTCAAATTTCTTAGCTGCCTCTCAGAAGAAGAAAGAGATGAGTATTCGCAAGGAAGATTTAGGAAAACTGCACAAAGGAAAGTTGGCCAGCTCAAGTTCAGCCAGCTGGAAAGTAAAATCAATGAACTAAAAGCATTATTAATTGAGACAACTGAATATGGACAGAGGCAAAACTACTGACAGAGCAGAGGAGATAAAGCAGACAAACCGTTATCACCAATAGTAAATAACACTGAACTAAACAGATATGATCAAAGACAAAGTAGCATGTACATAAGTAGCAGTGATATTACTTCTGAATTTGATTTATTTTATCTTAAGTTACAGTGTATATCATTTAAGCAAGCCAGTTCCTTTGAGGTATCTTGCTAATATCCCCTTAATAAGAACAGGACTGGATGCCCAGACAGTAACAGATTAAATGAAAAGGCAAGAAAACCCTAACTAGATAAAAAGGCACTATAAACTCAGGATAGCTACAAATTTCCTATATATAGTAAGGCAAGAGGCCACCTATGATCATATAGTCTGGCCTACCATAAACATGGGGCGTGTATTTTTCCCCACAACCTGCATTAATGCAATTCTCTACATATATAAATGAAAAGACTTCAAATGATGGCAAGTTCCTCATTTCTCCCATTAAACTCCCTTCCCTTTTCCTTTCCCGTTTATGGTTATAGTGTGCATACTTAAGGAACAGCTGTAGACATGATGCCCACGGACAGGAGACCAGCCCCAGCTACCATAGTAGCGTTGCCTTTCTCCTAGTCTGATGTGTCCAATACACCTGGTTTAGATCCTTGCTTCAAAAAGAGAGGTCTGTAAGGAAATTTTATCTAATGGAAACAGTGGCATCCATGATGCGGTAGGTAGCATCCTTCACTCTAAGGAAGTATTGATCCAGAGAGGTATCAGATAGGACGATGGTTCTGACTTCAGGATAACATGAGTTTCTAACAACCGTTGCAGATTAATACTCAATACTATTTATCATCTGAAAACGGGTTTCATGCCCAAGCCTTTAGCCAAATTTCTCTTCTGGCAATAACAGCCTCCAAATTCCCCCTGCAGTTGCAACTGCATGTCCTACTGGCACCTGTTTTTACATCCCAGGCCACGGTCTACTTTGATAACTGTAACTATGTAGAGCATATACAAACGTGGTAAGGACAATGTACATCATGAGAACAACTATACACAGCAAGTGTTCTTTGGGCATGAAATGGAAAAATGCACTTTTAATTGCAACTGATTTAACCACAGGTGAGTCCAGCTCAGCCTTTATGGACTGCACCCACCAGTTACTCCATGTTCAGTAGCTGTTGTGGAAAAATTCACGCATCTCAAGAAGGCAGTATATTCTCATCTGGTCCATGTCAGCTAATATCCAATACCCTAAACAGTACGCCTGCCTAATGCTCCTAAGATATCATTCTATTATAAGGTCAGTTCTGGCACTTTTACTGAAGCTGACTAAAAACATGCGTCGTTACACGAATGTAACACATTTAGTGGGGCACTGAGAGAAGCTCATTCACTGTCATCTTAGCAGTTCTGTATAACCTAGGAGACCAGTGGCAGTGTGCTGCCCACCTGGGAGGTGGATGCACTCTACCGTAACGCAATCATTTGCCTTTTACTTCTTTGACTATGGATGTTAAAACCCTAAATACAAAAAAGGTAAAATCCCCCATAAAGTACCCCACAGAAGCAAAAGCACTGATAATAAGGTATTTACTGGACATGGTTAATTATCTCGTTTTATTTTTACTACTCAATAATGTTTTCACAGAAATTATGAAGGATATGTATTCCTGTCAGACCTGAAATAATTTGTAAAATATACAGTATTCCATGAACATTTCTGCAAGTCTGAGACTACAACTGGCAAACAATCTGTCCTGGCTTTGTGGCTTTCCTAACCAAAAAAGACCATTAAAAAATGAGTGCTGTGAACTTCATAACTATGCTGTGTTTCTTGTCATGCTGGGATTAGTAATAGCAGTGCTATCAAATATTACTGTGCAATAAAACCTGTGGTTTGCATTTAGATTACATTTGATTTCTTCATGTGGAAAATGCATGCTCTAATTTTCCTCTTACAGTAAAATTGATAATACATAGAATACAACATCACAGCAGATGACACAGTCTACAAGGTAGGCATGACTTGTTTTATAGTCATAAAGCTTGTACTTCTGGCTGTGATTTTATGAGCCAGGCATACAAAAAGAGTACAAAAAAAAGATATTTATAAATAAAGGCATACAACAGTAAATAGGAAAGGAGACCAAGTTACAGAACAGATTGAACTGGATATAATCAGAACCAAAGAGCTTTCACAGAAACTGCAAACTTAGCACTTGGATACCTCACCAGTCAATAACGCAGGTACAGCAGCCTTCTTTAACAAAAGAAAGCAATTCTAGGCAGGAAGAAAAAGAATGTAAATAGGACAGGCAGCATCCTCACCAGGAAAAAAAAAAAATTTCTTTGAATATACGCTGTTAAAGCTCACAATATCATAAACAGGCCCCTCAACTCTCCCCCTTCTTCCACAAAGTAGAAATCATCTATCACCATTTTTTTTTATACTGGGTAGTCTAGCAAAGTATTCATTTCAGTGGTATCTTTTACAATACGTCTTGGAGAAGCTTCTATAAGCATCTAGGATCTTACCAGCTAAAAAAAAAAGAGGTGTGCACCGCACACGGTCTCCATGGGGACACTGCACATGGTAGAAGCTGTGAACAGAGCACTTCCATCACAGAAAGGCAATGGGGAAGAATTACACAATAAGGAACGGAGCGGAGAGCTCATTAGCATGTAAAAACCATAGCCCTATATATGCTGTTATATTTTTGTATGTCGTCACATTAACAAATTGCTGTTTATTAGCCATGATTTACTGAATCGAGCACAGCAGAACCGGGCACTAGCTGAAGCAAAGCAGCTGGATGTAAAACTAATGCAAACAGCTAAGAGGAGAGTGATGTCTTAACTGCTCCTCTGCATAGCTTGAGCCACCAGCCAACAGATGAACTGATTACACATAGCAAAAATTTCACCTTTTGCTACGCTGTAATAATTCCTGAATAAATACAAAACATGGTCAAGCTCAACAAACTGATATATGAAGAGTTGCAAAATGATTCCTCGCTTCCACTGAGGACGGTGCTGCCAGTGTTAAAAGAAATTATCGTTGTACAGTGCATTAGTGTTCTTACATTCAGGCCAACCATGAAGAATCACGAACTGCACATGTATTCATTTTTAACTGTTTATGTCCGCTTCAAAGTACACATTTTGCTTACTACTACCACAATGTTATCACCACATTATCTTACTCATCTGAACTCACATTGCTTTCCACTGCAGTCTCACCGTGGATGCACGCCTCAGTCCAAAGAAACGAAATCCTGACTGCACGAAGCCAATGATAACACCGTGCTCAAAGCTCAAAATTTCAGCAGAAGTGTAAATTCCCAACGGCGATCATTACAAGTTAGTCCCCCCACAATGCTCAAGCCCTGACTTGCATCCACTTCCTTGCACGGGCTTTGTATCTGGCTTAAGAAGAGTGCTGATATCAGGAGAAAGGTACTTTAATTATGTATCATAAACAACATGCGTTAATGGCTTATGGACTGTTACGCTTCTTTGCTTTTTCCTTTTTATCCTAAAGGTATTTTGCTCAGGAAGAAAAGAAAAAGAAGAATCAAAGCTTTGGACTTAATTTTTTTCCTTGGAAGAGCAAAAAAAAACACCAGACAGAAGTTGTGCAGAATGCAGCAGTTCCTATAGACAGTGGCAGATGAAGCTTCTTTACCATTTTAGTATAGCATTGACTCCCTAAATTTGAAGTTCACATTAACCAAAATTAAAATTCGCTGCAGATTAACAAGTTTCATGTGTTTTTTTCATAGCCCTTATGCACAATTTACTTTGGCACAATACAGGAGTGCATTGTTAACCAGCACAGGTTTGTTTGAAAAGTAGGCTCTATTTATTCAGAGGTAGGACTGACTCCAAATCCAGGCTTTCTTTTCCACATGGAATGCAAGCGTATCAGATATGGTATTTGATTTTTCAGCTCAGCTGTGAGGGATGAAATGAACTTTGGAAAAAAACAGAGGTAGAGTCTATATGGTAACAGAAAAAGAAACCACAAGACTTTTTTTTGTGGTTTCAGGTATCAAAGTGAAAATGTCAAATCTCTCTAACCACACCCATTACAGTAAAATCTCAGACCAGTTGAAGACAATGACGCTTTGCTATTGGCATTAAATGAATCCAGTCTCACCCATCCATGATCAAAAAAGACAGAGTGTCATTTCAAAATCACAGTCACTTTTCTCTCGACTTTCACAGTATTTTCAGATTTATACCTCCCTTGTTTATTCTCATACTACAGTCAATTAGCATCTATAACACAGCTAGCTGAGCAGATCTGTGCAGTTTTAGCATGAAGAAGTCTTTAAAATCCTGTTCTTTACAAGTTATTTTGATGAAAAGAGAGAATATTTACCAGCAGCTATTAAGCATGAAGTTTAAGGAAACAGAAGCAGCTTGTAGGAGGATTTGCTAATGCAGTTTATTGCTGTTACTTCTCACATCTGAAAAGATAATGCCTCTGAAGTCTCCAATGAAAATGCAAATAGGTATTCTTGGGAGACAGTACAAAGCCAAAGGCAAGTCACAAAGTCAGATAACTCAGACTTAAGGATTTCATCACAAATAAATCCACTGATGTCTCAGCAGTGTCACACTAACTTATGTGTAAAATCAGCATCTAATTGTCCAGTGCTGCTGGAAAAATTGATGGTGGAAACACAAAGATTTTCACGACATGAGTCTTCTCCATAAATGTGTGCATGAAACCAGAAGATTAAATCCCCTGTGAGAAGTCACAATATTACCTACCAGGCAGTGATAACATCGCACTGGTCACAATAGGTATGCTTGTTGCAACAGCTAGACGGAAAGAAAAGGCATCCACGCCTGAGTGATTCTGCAGAGAAACGTGCCTACACCTAACATAATGGGAAAACTGTTCAAGAATAGCTAATTTGTGAGGAACTACGACCGCAATAATGCTGTTAGAAGCAGTGAAAACTGTGAAAATCCTCTGAATTAAGTGTTGACTGAGCAAGTTAAAGCTTCAGGTAGGCATCTCTCATCCCACCCATCCACCCACCCACATACCTGGGGGTGGTATCCATGTGATAAATTGCATTTAACACGCACCTGCACTCTGCCTACTAATCCATCCTCACCTCGGCTACTTCTAGCATTACAAATCTCCGAGGCACTTCAAACAGGCACCTTCTGCGAGGAAGAATTTCTCCTCAAAAGTGTTTTGGCAAGAAGCCAGGAAAGATTTATGTTCAAGTATACTGCAGTTCAACCTGGTTAGAAATAGGATCTTTAAATTCTTAGAAAACTAGTTTTCTACGGATTTTCAGGATTATTACTATTTCTAGGAGATGGAAATCCCAGATTTCTAAAAGCAAAAATCACAGGTTAAGTCACTAAGCGGTAAGCGACTCGGGGACCCATATACATACACACAGTTGAGGATGGGGTTAGGTGGTGAAGCCCTATAGATACTGACAAAGAGACAACATGCACAGCTACTCTTGGTTCACCCACAGAGAAGACCACCGTTTCCTCAAGCTGGATTGACCCACCACACGACTGCCCCCCTGACAGCTAAGGGTCCACTGCAAAGCACCTTGCCAACCACCAGCTGCATGGAAAATTGAGGCCTCAAACAGGGGGAACAGACCCTTCAGTTGCTGAGTATCAAGAAAACCCGGAGCGTTTTAAAGGTGCAAATTAAAGATGCAACAAATTGATGGAGGAAATGCCAAATTTTTCCTCAAAATACTGCAGGTACTCTGTATTTCAGGACACAACAACTTAGAGAGAAGCCAATACTTATTTCTTGTCTCCAAACTACACGCTTTGTGGCAGCACGGAGAAGTGCCTGGAGCAGCACCAGAGGTCGACTGAGACCTCCACCCAGGCCCAGAGCGCTCAGGGTGCACCTTCTCCGGCAGGCAGGAAAAATTTCTGCCTCAAGATGAGAAAAAGAAGGATTGTGTGTGAAGGCCAGTTTATATTATTATTTGAACTCCGGCTGGGCACCAGGACTGGACCTTGAATAAATTGTGCCAGGATATATGCTCAAAGTTAGCTTCCCTAGCAGCTCTGCGCAAACAGAAATCAGCAGGAGTCCAGCATGTAGAACGGCTTCCGAATCGGGTCATTAATCTGTACAAGCAGAAAAACCTACCCAACAAACACATTAGCAGTCATCGCACTCTGGGTTACAAGGCTGAAATATCATGCAAATTGATGCACATCTCGTGCCTCCTCGAGTCACAAAGGCACAAGCAACCTACAGGGGAGAGCACAGAAAGCTACGTGTGTGCGCTCTTGGTAAGGAACAATGAACAGGACAGATTTATTTAGTCACTGTGATGACGACGTGGTATTATTTCTTCTGTGACAGTGCAAAGTCTCCAGTGATGGTCAAAGCCTGAAATGGCTTGGCTCTAAAACCATGGTTGTTGCCACAAAAATCTTTGCCACCTTGACACAAGCACACAAAACCATAAGGGCAGAAGACAATTCAAGGTTGTAAGTACACAGAGACACATACATTAGCCACAAGCATCTTTTTTCCATCAATTTGTTTGATGATTTATCAATAAACTAAACTCCACCTGCTGTCCAGTCAATAGCTGATTACTTAGATGATTCCCTTCCAAGTCTTTTGGGAGGACAGAGTCTTGAGGCCTTCATTTCAAGGACAATGCAATAGTTTTTTCAGAGTTATACAGGATGCGATTCCTTAATAACGGTGTAAATAAAGCAGAGTTAAGAGACCTTCCCATTTTGATGTAAAAATGGAATGTAAAATGTAGAAGAGACTTTACTTTGGGCTCAAACCAGAAACCATTGGTTCCTTTTCTTTTTTTTTTTAAATACTGATAATACTGCAGGCATGAATGGATTTCACTTTCGTAGTCCCTAGATAAAACCTAATGCGCTCCCTAAAGCAACCACATACAGGACAGACCTAAGTGGGACAGAAAGACATATCTCTCAAACACTGTTTGTATCATGAAAACACCCGTTATTTACACCAATCCAGAAAAGAACCACATGAGGCAAGTTATGAAAGCCAGAACACCTCTACATTAATCATCTAAATGCATGACTGTATAACCAACAAACATGATGTGAGTTAACACTGGCTGTCAGATTTTCACGATGATGCAGAAAGCAACGGGGACTTAGACGAGCGAGAGGGAAGGAGGACTGGCCGAGCGATGCACTTGGTCGCTTGCTTCCCTTTTGCATAGAGAAATCTGCACAGTTACAACTCTTAAGTACACATTATACTTATGCCCTTTTACATTGACATTACTCTAAAGATCTTCTGGTGGATGTAAAATACTACACTACTACTTAGAAGCATTTCTCCACTACCAGCTGATGTAAAAGGGCCCTTGTACAGGTAGGAATCTGACTTTGTATCTCTGGCTTTAGAAGTTACTTAGCTGTGGGTTTTGTTTTCCCTCTGTATGATAAAAACACAATGAAAAGGCTTGTTAGGAGAGTGGCTTTAAGTTAAAACAACACTGACATATATTATATATATTGCAATATACAAATTATGTAAATT
>NW_009210041.1:0-11277 GCF_000690835.1 Fulmarus glacialis
GCGGCCCCGCTGGCCGGCGGCGAGGTCGCTGGCTGGATGGGCCGCCTCGGACCTGGGGGCTGTGCTTGCCTTTGTCCCTCCAAAATGCGCGCCCTGCTCGGAGGGGAGGTTTTGTCCCGTTCGTGGCCGTTGCTGTTTCAGGGGGAACTTCTGGCTGATGAATCTGTGGATTCAACAGCCTGAATCCATAGCTGCTTTCCATCCTCGGTACCTCCTCTCTGCTTCGTTAAATGATCCTTTTAGGTGGCGTTGGTTCCCTTTGGTGCTTACCCTTTCAGGTGCTCAACCCACAAGCTCCTTGCAGGGAGGACTGTCCATTTGGTGACCTGTGTTCAGCACCACCCGGATCCTCCTGTACTAAAGCCTCTCTTAGTACAAAAGCATAAGTTGCTCCAAGCCAATGTAGCCATCCATTATGAATCACATGCAAAGTTTTCCAGAAAGCCCTAGGCTTTATTATAATGGAAAGATCTCTGACTCTCAAATTTTATTTAAAAAAAAAGTACAGGTAGCAGGTCCTTCTGATTTAAAGTTTTTTTCTTCAATCATAAGCTCTGAAAGTTTAAAAAAAAGAAAAAAAAGGGCAAACCATCAAGGCATTGTACTTAAAAAAAAGTCATGATTTTTCTAGAGAGTAATTCAAGTTTGATGCTAGCAACGATTTTCAATCCTGGTGAATGCATGGATTTTTTTGTTTGTTTGCTTGTTTGGGTTGGTTGGTTTGTTCAGCACGTGTTCACACAATAAGGTGTGAGCAAAGGAGACACAAAGACACAGAGGCAGAATGTGGATGCCTCTGTCATTAAGTACGTCAAAGTTATTCAGTGTATGTGTGTTCTGTGTGTTTATGGAGTGTTCAGTTTAGTTATGCAATACTTGTTTCGTTTCAACCCTGACAAATAGTTTCTGTTTCTTTAGTCCACTGATGAGGACCTTCTTGACCGCAGGTTGCTTCTGGCCTCACAGGGCTGCATCAAACTCATAGCTCCATGTTGCCATCTTTCCTGGAAGACCCTTGAAATCCTTCTGTTATCCTATGATCAGAATTGTTTCTTTTTTTCTAGCTAGCACTTTGCACTACCCAAACTGTAAAAATACACATTTTGCATTTGCAGCTAGCACCGTGGGTGCATATGGGCTGGTCATGTAATGGGCTGTTTGCATCCTCTGTTATTTCCCAGGGATTTGTCTGTCACTTGACCAGTCTGCAGCTATTCCTTGTCAGGTGACTGACGGCTTTGGTCATGTAGCAGAAGCACTTTTGGTCATATAGTTGAGAAGGAATTTTTTTCTTGTAGATGTCTTCTCTTACCTTCATAGTCGTGTAAGTGGCTTGATCTGACCAAAAGTGGTTTTTTTTCACCTCTGCTCTTATCTCCACATACTTTTTCTGAGTGAACTGCCCATCTTCCCAATTGGTGCACTCAGCAAATACTACTTGCAGTGGAATCCTCTGCTAAACACACTAAAATGTAGAGCAGTTACGGTTCCGATTTCGAAAAAACTGTAATGTCCATCTACGTCTTTTTTTTCCAAATGTATGCATTTCATGCTTTAGACTTCATATCAAAGCAAAATTTAAACATGCTCTATATCATGTTTTTGTAAATCATGCTTTTCAAAATGGTGGTAGTTTTGGTTTTTTTTTTTGCCCCCCTGTAACTATCTAGAATGTGTACAAATCCTAGCTTAGCTTATTACTATTCCTGTCTCTTATATACTTTGAGCATGCAACAGTTCATTTTTCTGCATTAAAAAGTAATATCCTGGAGACCATCTAGCAATGTCAGAAAACAGAATATCCCAAACCTCAGCTTTAGTTAGATAATAATGCTTTTAGTTAATATATCAGCAAGGTAAACAGTCCCACAGTAGAGTTGATCTAACTCTGGAAGTCAATATACTGTTAAGACAATTCATTAACAGCCATTTATATTGATAAGAAAGGAGTTGTCTTTAATTAGGCAATATGCTTTCAAAAAGGTAAGATGTCCTTACCAATTGGAAGTTAATAGTCATGAGTTTTAAAATAGGTAGGCTTTGCTGCTGTTTTACTGGGAAATTCGGGGCTTGTATCAGACGTGTTCTAGCAAAAAGAAAAAAAAATTCTAAAAGAAAACTTTATGTCGTGGTTTAACCCCAGCCAGCAACTAAGCTCCACACAGCCACTCGCTCACTGCCCCCTGGGCGGGAAGGGGGAGAGAATTGGAAGGGTGAAAGTGAGAAAACTCGTGGGTTGAGATAAAGACAGTTTAATAGGTAAAGCAAAAGCCGCACACGCAAGCAAAGCAAAACAAGGAATTCATTCACTGCTTCCCATCGGCAGGCAGGTGTTCAGCCATCTCCAGGAAAGCAGGGCTCCATGACACATAATGGTGACTTGGGAAGACAAACGCCATCACTCTGAACGTTCCCCCTTTCCTCCTTCTTCCCCCAGCTTTATATGCTGAGCATGATGTCATATGGTGTGGAACATCCCTTTGGTCAGTTGGGGTCAGCTGTCCTGGCTGTGCTCCCTCCCAGCTTCTTCTGTGCCTGGCCGAGCATGGGAAGCTGAAAAGTCCTTGATTGGGGCAAGCACTAATTGGCAACAACTAGAACATCAGTGTGTATCAACATTATTCTCATACTAAATCCAAACCACAGCACTATACCAACTACTAGGAAGAAAATTAACTCTATCCCAGCCGAAACCAGGACACTTTACATAATAAAGGAATTGGATGCCAGTAGTTTCCAAGTTAGTATTATAATTCTTAAAGGTTATGTGCTTGGCTTATGGCATAAAACCCAAAAGCAAGATTAGGCACATCACAAAGAGTGGCTGGGGAGATTAGACAGGTGATGCACAACACCCGCGCAAGGAGCAGCGAGGCTGACCCACAGGGTAACCTGTCATTTGTGTGTTTTAACTCTCAACCTTCTCTGGAGCTAAGATGAAAGCTTGGCTGTCTGTGTTTTCCGCATTCACGTAGAATTATATTTAGAAAATAATGTTAATGAAAATTTGTTTTGAAAACCCTTTTTTTGTTTGTTTGTTTTCCTGTGATTGTGCCCACTTTATGCTGCTGTGCTAGCACTGAGAAATTGAGGGAGGGCCAGGGTAAATAGAGATACCATAGGAGTCTCTAAAATCCTGTGGTTCCCTGTTATTGGGGAATGACCAGAGCCTTGTTCATCCCAGCTGGGGATGAACAGTAAAGGACTTAGCCAGTGTATATGTTTAGATGAAAACGGCTGTGATTCAGCAAAAGTCTGATATTTAGGTACCTTAAGAGACAATTAAAAATCAGTTAGTACTTTCAAGGGTTTGACATGTCCAATTGGCAAGTACTTTGGAAAGTCTGACCCATTTTTCCATAGTTAGCAGAGTACTTGGAATGTTCACTTAAGTACATGCTTAAAATCAAATGTGAAATCCTACTGATTTCAATAAAAATAAGTGTGACCGTATAAACAGAGGTTCAGTTTCTTGGTAGTGACAAGTCAGAAATACTATAATTCTTGTGAAACTTACGTTGTATATAAGAACTCTATGTAATTCTTTGTACCTTTTGGAAGACCAGCTCAAAATGGATACCTCTGAATCTTTCACACACGCTCCCCACCCTGAAAACAGGTGAGTCCAAATGTGTGTGTTTCTAAAGCCAGCGTGACGATATGAGTACTTGGTCATTCCCCAGTAACCAGGAATCACAGCTTAATTTATATATTTATCAGTCCAGAATAATTGCCTTACTAACAGTGAAGCTTCTAAAAGTCCTCTAAATTCGTTCTGTGTGCAGGTAATTTTTCTGAAGAATTTACCTGCTTGGTCACTTTTTAAAAGTTAAAAAAATACCTTACACAACTTAGAATTGATACATAGGTCAAGAAATTCAGTTGCCATAATAATAGGAAAGCACTAACACTGTAATTTGCGTTTGAAAAGCACAGCAAGTACCAAATAAATTGATTTACTGCCAGACAAGTAAATATGATGCTGCTTTCCTGAAAGCCCAAGTATCTTTTTGAGGTAAACTTATAATAATAAAGGTTAAGGGAGACGCTAAAAGATCAAATAAAAGGTCTCAGAAAAATTTTATGTAATTCTAGCAGATACAGTGCTGTGTTGTGGTATAAATCTGACTTTTTAAGCAGCAGCTTTTTTTTTTTTAGTACTGGTCATGTCAAATTAAGGGTGTACGTTAAAACAGTAGGTGGTTGGGTTTTTTTTTAAATAATTCCCTTTTCTTAAAACCAGTTAGTATTTTATTTTCAGAAGGGCAGGAAGTTTCACGCATCTTAAACAGCAATGTGCAGCTTCCAACTTGAGTCTGAGGAGTCAGAAGTGCTGCGTAACTGCATGGGAGCACTGTACGGTGGTCCATGCTGATACATGCTCATGCTTTATGCAGTTGATTTCTTCTTGGGGCTCGGTTTTGCGTATTTGCTAGCTAGTAACCATCGGAAGTAAATGGATTCACAGTGATGGCAATATTTTAACAAGGAAAAGTAGTAAACCAGTTTCCTAAATGCAGCGTTTTAAAAAACACTTGATGCCAGCATGCTTACGTGTTGGATATGAAAGAATGTTGCTTGATACGGAAAACTTTGCAAGTGAACCACTTACTTACAGTCAATAGTGCATAGGAGATGAAGAATGGTGTCTAAACTATTGTGTGCATTATCCCCCAAATGGAGAGTTTTTGTATAATGTGCTGATGTGTATGTTTTAACCAAGTTTAGGAGATTAACAGGAGGAAAAAAGTACTTAGTAATTTAAGAATCCTGTATAGCTGGGGGGAGTTATTTAAGGATTAAATCCATTAGGCAGTAGCGATCAAATATGTAATCTGCGAACCATTTGCTTCAGGTGGACAAAAAGTCTATACTAGATTAATAGTGAACAAACATAACAGCTTGAAACTCTTAAGTACTGTATAGTGAATCATTGGCCTACTTGGTTTAAAGCCTTTTAAACCTACTTAAAGTGGTAGGTAACGTGGTACAAAAGAAAGTTCAAAATAAATCCTAAATTGGACCATTACTGAGCAGTCTGACCAAGAACCTTTCTTTATTCTCTGTCTCTGCTTTCAATTTTTCTTTTTTTTTTTTTTTGGTAATGTGGTCTATGATATATTCATCACTGCATTAATTGTCCTCTGTTTCTCCCAGTCAAACTTTCCACTTTCTGTACACAGAATTGCACACAGTCTGTCAGGTGTATTATGGGGTTTAGCTTTCTTTTGAGCATGAGGCAGAGGACCAGCTATTGCTGAGGGGAGAGGACTGGACACACTTTCCACCTGTCATCATGAGGTGTTTTGCAGCGTGAGAAGGATAGAGGAGGGCTTTACCATGGGCATGTAATAATTTACTCCTAAATCTGTTTCCTCTTAAAACATCTCTAATGCATGACATTTGTTTCAACTAGTAGTTACTTTCTGACATTCAGCAGAATTGTTCCAGTTCTTTTTTTGTGGTTAAGAGAAGTCAGAAGAGCCTCTAAAACGTCAGCTTTTCATATTAATGTTTTTTGGGGGTTTTTTTGGCTGGAAATGGTGTCTTATTTAACATGTGTCTCAGAAATTTCGGTCCCCTAAACATTTCATGTTTTTGAAGTAACGATATAACAATTTTAGCTTCTTTTGGAAATAATTTAGCATTCAAACTGAAATATATATGTTAAATTTCAGCCATAAGCAGATTCTGACTGGCAAAACTCTAAGAGTTGAAGGAAAATAGCTGTATTTTTGTAATGGAAATACCAACTCAACCTTAACAGTTCGTGACATGGATATATTAATGGATTTATAATTCATGAGATTAGAGAAGGTATCTATAGCTACTTTATATTCAGAGTTTAACAAAATTGTTTTATTCTCTCCAATGAACGATCAGTTCAAAATATGCATTCCTTAAATGACAACTTAGGAGTCAAGTTCGTTAAATGAAAATACAGAGTGTATACCTTGGAGATTTATGTTGTTTGCTCTTTTTCTCTTAGGAAGCCTGACAAATAGGAAAATACTACAAAGTGAAGAGAAAATTCACTTCACGAGAACTGAGCTCTGCTTTCATTGGCTTTTAAATTTTATTTGTATTAATAACCGATTAGTGTCAGATCATCTCTGTAGTCTACTGTGGTGAAATTATTAGGTTAAAGCTGGAAAAAATGAAACAATTAAAAAGAAAAAGAAAAAGCAATTTTAGTGTTCAGGAAACTCAAACTCTCCTTAAGGAAATCAGAAAAAGGAGAGAAGTACTCTTTTCAAAGCAACTTAATACAACAATTAATGAGATGAAACGGAAAGCTTGGGAGGAAATAGCGGAGTGTGTAAATGCTGTAGGTGAAGGAGAGCAAAGAACAGGGACAGAAGTGAAAAGGCGATACCTTGACTGGAGAGCACTCATGAAGAGAAAACGTCTGAATGCAAACATCAAAGTAGTAGGTGCTGGGTTTCACCTTCCTTCATCCAATTTAGATGACTCTCTCAATGAAGACATGGATGAGAAAATGGGATTTGCAATTGAATCTAGTTTTGAATGGCAAAATATCACTGACTTCAGAGAAGCTGGTGGATCTTTAACAGAAATCAAAGTAGAAGAGGAAGAGGAGGATCCGCAGAATTTTGAAGTGAGTGACTGACATACGTTAGCTATATGCAATATAGCCTTCGTTTCATTTCAGCATAAGGCTTTTTGCTGTGTTTCTTCATAGCATCTGTTTCTGTTTTTTCTGAATGTGCGAGTTAAAGAAACTGTGGAAACAAGTATGTTTCAGAGAGATGGTATTAAAATTTAGCAACTTGCAATTGTGTGTAAGGTCTTGGATGTTGATTATTAAATTGATATCCCTCAACTTTGAATATGTATTTACACATATATTTTCCATTTGTATGTGTCACAGATAAGAATTAGTTCAGTCAGTAGAATGAAAATACGCTGTTGAAGGAAACGGTTTATTTTAATACTTAGGCTGTCTGGATGAATGAATGGAGAAGAGAAATGCACCTCTTTAACAAATGAAAGTATATGTTACCTGCAGGTACAGAAAGAAATACAGTACAGAAGGAAATAGAATACTGTTTGCATTTCTTAAAATGAACCCACAGGAGATGAAAATATTACTTGAATAAGTCAGTCAGCCATTCGTCTCTGTCAGAATTTTAGTGTGAATTTGACAAGCAGCTGTGGATCCTGTAGACAGGTTGTTACTCCTAGTAGTACTGTGACTGTGCTGGGGTAGGCAGCCAGCTGGAGTGAAGTCGAATGTTTGGATAGTTTTGTTGTGCCTGTGCAGATAGAGAGTTCTCATTTCAAAAAGGGGTGCTCAAACAGTTTTGGTTTGGGGTTTTTTTTGGGGGGGAAAGGAGGAGGAAGCAACTCCTGTCTCAACTCCAGCTCAGATGAGATGTATG
The DNA here is from genome assembly GCF_000690835.1 of Fulmarus glacialis. Classification (NCBI taxonomy): domain Eukaryota; kingdom Metazoa; phylum Chordata; class Aves; order Procellariiformes; family Procellariidae; genus Fulmarus; species Fulmarus glacialis. The sequence goes on from NW_009210041.1 coordinate 7,404, forward strand.
CTGGGAAAAAATCAGCATAAGCTATTAAACAGTAGTGAGACTGCTGTCTGACAGCTGCTGAAGAACAGTGTCTATCTGCTCTAATGCCAGAGGACTGGCAGTGGCTCTCATTGTCTTAAGATTTTCTGAACCCGTATCTTCCTCAGTTTGCCTTTCTTTTCCAGCATACTTAGTGGGAGACAATTATCCCTTGTGTACTATGAATTTGTAGCACATAAGGGCTATAATTCTGCATGAATTGTTACAGTCCGCCAAGAGCAATGGTCCTAACCACCTAATCATCTGTGTCATAAATAGCTTTACAGCAAATGTGATAATACAAAATTGGTTAAACAAGTCCTGTTTATTGACCCACATAATACAGTTTGAAGGGTTAGGAGCGTGTGAAAAACGTCAGTGTTAAATGTTTTTTAGAAATGGAATCCTCAAGTTAGTGAAGGCTGGGTTAGCTTACATACCACATAGCCTATGGATCCAGCTGCTCTGATAAATAATTAGTCACAACAAATTCCTAGTGGCTTACATAAATGTCACACAGCTATATGAAACATAAGAACAACGTATGCTTTTTTAGATCCAGTTTTCTATCAGTGGTTCTGAATGCTCTATAATATCTATTGTGCAGTATTTTCTGTATGTTCTTGCATGTCCACTGACAAGCTAATTTTCCGTTTTTCATTACCAGATACTATCTTGCAGATAAAGCGTGTTTCTCTACCTGTGTAATGGTAGAAAACAGCCTTTTGATCTAACGTGGTTATTTCACAGCATGTGAGTTAAACAGTTCTGGGTAGTTTTTAAGATGAAAAAACACAGTGTGTTCTTTTCAGTCAAGTTGTGTGTAACAAATTTATTCTGGCATAAACACTGGAATGTAATTCTTGTCTATTGCATTCCCCTCTGCAGTTTCCTATTGAGGAAGAAGAAGAAATTTTGTCATCAGTTTTGCCAGATTCAAAAAAGGAAAATGACCTTCCAGACTTCCCTCACATTGAAGAATTTGGAAATCTAAGCTCTGCTCAAGCTAGGCTAGCCTATGAAGATTCTCACTTGCTTATAAATCTGGAGAAGCAGAAGGTGGAGCTGGAGAAGCAGCGACTAGATATTGAAGCTGAAAGGTTGCAAGTGGAGAAGGAGCGCCTGCAAATTGAAAAAGAACGTTTGCGGCATGTTGACTTGGAGCGTGAGAGACTTCAGATTGAGAAGGAGCGACTTCAGATTGAATGGGAGAAACTCAGGCTAGAGACTCTGCATGCTGAAAAACCTGCCCTGGAAAATGACCTCACCCAAACAGAAAAACCTATCATGCAGCCTTTGGATCTAGAAACTGAAAAGTTAAAACTTGAAAAAGAACGTTTGCAGTTAGAGAAAGAGAGGCTGCAGTTCCTAAAGTTCGAGTCAGAGAAGCTGCAGATTGAGAAGGAACGCTTGCAAGTGGAGAAGGAGCGCCTTCGAATTCAGAGAGAGGGTCACTTGCAGTGAACTTCTTGACTGAAGTGTCAACATTAGTGTTTTGATGTTTGTAAAATAGAGGTAGTTCTTTTCTTAATACTGAAACTGTCCTAGAGGCTTAACATTTTTCTGTTCAGACTTGAATGTTAATGTTAAACTGAAAAAGGAAAAAAAAAAAAAGGAAAAAAAGAATGGTGCTCAATATGTCAGTATGCCTACATAAATGAGCTTATGTGTGAAATTGTTTTTCAGTGTATCAGAACTAAGTGTTATGTTCTCTTGTCTTCAGTATTGTGTTGTATTAGTTCGGTGTCCTCCTCTCATAGACACACTGAGAAAAATCAAGGCTGAACCTTGTACTTTTTTCACTGTACTAACAGTAAGGAAGGATCAGAATAAATCAACGTATGTTGTGAGGGCATGGTGCTGACGATAGCCCACACAGTAAATAAGTATAAATTAGACAGAACACAATAACGCAGAGTCATGATGCGATTGATTCATTAAACTTAATTTCCCCTTTTTGTTTTTTTCCACCCCAACAATTGGAAAAAGAGTTCAAGAATTATCTAAAAGTTAAAGTACAAGTTAAATTCACTGCAATTGTGTTTACTGTTGTTCCATGGGAGTGCAGAAAATAGTATTCTTCGTTTTGCATGAAGTATTCGTACTAGATAAAGTTACACATCAACGATACCTCCTGTAAGCTGGACTGTTGGTTGCACCAGGTTATTTATAATGGTATAAGGAATATAGCACCTGTCTTAGTATAGCATAGGGACTTACTGATTGATCAGGCATGCTGTCTGATGCGTCTGTGATGACCCCCTGAAGTAAATTGCTAGACCTGGTTTGTTCCTTGGAAGACAGTAGCTGGTGATGGGGAGTCTCGGCAGTGGAGACACAGAAGCTGAGCACAGACTAAGGAGCACTGAGCTTGAACGCTAACGCTCTTCATGTTAGTTCTGCCTGGCCAGCACTGAGGTCATGTCCGTGAGGCAGCCAGAAGAGGCTTCTATCACTGACACCATATAGTATGTTTTAATTAGACAAACAGAAATGGTCAGTGCTGAAGGCTGTCAGTGTTTTTCATAGCAATGTATTAATTTAAAATAATTAAAAAAAAAAAAAACCAAACAAGGAAGCTTTCTGTTATTTCACATATGTTTAAATCCCAACTGAGCCGGACTTCACGTTTCTCATCTTTCTGCAAGTAACTATCTTTTGTTGACTCCATTTGAAACTTAGGACTATGAGAATACTAAATCTGAATATATGTTGAGTGACTTACATGGATTCTTGTGCAAGTAAATATATTTATACCACTACAGGATTACTTTTATTCTGCAAAGAAAATGTTATTTTTTTATTACTGAAATAAGTGTGCTTCTACAGTGGAAATAAATTTGACTACTACAACCCAAAATTGCTCTTGAGATTGTGTTTCTTCACAGAGAAACAGGGCTAGATATGAAGAGAAACCTGGTTTCTCAACACTGCAGCACCCCGAAGTTGATGGTGCCTGTATTCCCTGTGTTGTAAATCGGAGAGATGAGGCATCTCAAAGTAGGACTTAAACCAACCTGTCTTACTTGAGAAAGGAAAAAGGAAGGAGACGCAAACCAGCTGGATAAAAATGCCCCAGGAGGAAGCGTATCTGAGATTCTCCTTCCTGAAAGTGGTGGGTTGACCTTGGCTGGATGCCAGGTGCCCACCAAGCAGCTCTATCACTCCCCTCCTCAGCTGGACAGGGTGAGAAAAATATGACAAAAGGCTTGTGGGTCGAGATAAGGACAGGGAGATCATTCAGCAATTGCCATCACTGGCAAAACAGACTCAACTTGGGGAAATTAATTTATTGCCAGTCAAAATCAGAGTAGGATAATAAGAAATAAAACCAAATCTTAAAACACCTTCCCCCTACCCCTGCCTTTTTCCCGAGCTTAACTTCACTCCTGATTTTCTCTACCTCTTCCCCGCGAGCGGTGCAGGGGGACGGGGAATGGGCGTTGTGGTCAGTTCATCACGTTTTCTCTTCTGCTCCTTCCTCCTCAGGGGGAGGACTCCTCACACTCTTCCCCTGCTCCAGTGTGGGGTCCCTCCCACGGGAGACAGTCCTCCATGAACTCCAACATGAGTCCTTCCTATGGGCTGCAGTTCTTCACAAACTGCTCCAGCGTGGGTCCCCCACTGGGTCACAAGTCCTGCCAGCAAACCTGCTCCAGCGTGAGCTCCTCTCTCCATGGGGCCACAGGTCCTGCCAGGAGCCTGCTCCAGCGTGGGCTTCCCATGGGGTCACAGCCTCCTTCGGGCATCCACCTGCTCCGGCATGGGATCCTCCACGGGCTGCAGGTGGGTATCTGCTCCACTGTTAACCTCCATGGGCTGCAGGGGACAGCCTGCCTCACCATGGTCTTCACCA
>NW_009210041.1:11492-25895 GCF_000690835.1 Fulmarus glacialis
TGGCATTGGCTCTGTCGGTCATGGGGGAAGCTTCTGGCAGCTTCTCACAGAAGCCACCCCTGTAGCCCCCCGCTACCAAAACCTGTCCATGCAAATCCAATACACTGAAATAAGTGACAAATTTTCAGCTCCCTTATATGTATCAAAGAAATTTATATTAAAAATAGCCTTCTCTGTCCATTACCATTTTCTCTTGATTTGGAGAAATTACTTATCTTTCCCTTTTAAACCATGAGAGAGGCAGAATTCAGGAAGTTTGTCCTATTTTTTTCAGGATTGCCTAGTGCGTAGAGCATTTACCCAGATAGTGGGATAACTTGGATTTTGTGATCGCTGTATCCTGAGGTGACCAACTTTCTAGATAACTATTCTGACTGCCAACGAGGGTGAGTAGGAACAAGGGGCAATGTAGCCAACCGTGCAAGAGGTAGTGACCAGAAGGACCAAGCCAGGACAGAGAACCTTCCTATGGTCTTGTCTGTAAGAAGTACTTGGCCGGGAAGGAGCAGGTGTGGAGTCTGGCTCCTGTTTCGACAGGTAGTTATGCTGCTGCTTGGTACCAGCACCTCTGTCTTCATATTTTACTCCAGTTGAATGACGTAACCATTAGGATAATGGTTTGTATTTTACAGTGGACATCTTGGGAATTATGCCCCAAGAGCATTAATGGTTTTTGGGGAAAAAAAAAAAAGATAAATCTGAACCATTTATGAATTCTGAATCATGTCAGAGATTTGAACACTTCTCCAAATGTTAATAGAGCAGTATGTAAGCAATTATTTCTTCTAACAACTATTCATGCTCCTAGGGAAATGATGCATCCTTTGGTTATACAAAACCTTTTGGAAAATATTGAATGATGAAATTAAGTATCGTCATAAATCATTGAAAATACAGTTTCAACATAAAATTTAGAGAAAATTACAGAGTTTAATACATCAATTTTATAGCTTGCTTTTTTCATACCAAAATTGCAGTCATTTTGTGGTAATTTGAATTTAAATGTCATATGTTTAAATACTAATCTGCAATCTCTTAAACCTTAATTGCTTGATTTACCAACCTGGGATCCTGACAGCAAAGCCTAAGGGTACGATTTGGACCATGTAAATGTCACCAAAGTCAGGACATACGCATGAACTCAGTTCCTCTGTTAGAGAGGGAGAGATTTTGGACTCCTGCTTAAAAGAAGGGCCTGTGATTGTAAGTAATGAGCGACATTTCCAGACTGGGAAGAGCTTTAAGATAAGGGGGAAACCACACACATATGGAGGAAGAGGCAAGTATTTGGGGGGGAAAAAAGCGAGGGGTGAAGATCAAACGTAGTAAGAGGGAAGGTGGGTGAAGCTGGTGACAGATAAAGCAGAGTACTGGAAATACCACCGGTGGTCATTGTGAACTGCTCTATCGAGGTTATGTCTGATGCACTGATGTCAGATCTCATGGCTCTGTGGACCCGCATGGGAATGTATGGACGGGGAAGGCAAGGGGTGAAGCGCAGCCTGAGGTGCAGCAGGCACTTTCGCAGCTGCTGCGAAAGACGGCAGGCTCACGCGCTCCGTGCATGCCGTGTGGTTTCCTGTGCGGCAGCAGGGACATGCACCGGGACCTTCATAAATGCCATTATGTCCACTACTCCATTAAGGGGTTTCTAGCCAGTAATTTTAGGGCCAGAAGGCCAAATAATAAAAGTAAAATAAAGACTATTTCAGAGAGTTTCTCTCTCTCTGTTATTAGTGATAGGTCACACCAATTTGTGCCTGGCTAAGACATTAATGAAGAGAAGCAGAATGTGTCCAGGTGTTTTCACAATGCAGTTTGGAGACAGACTGGCTGATGCTTAACAGTGTCCTAACAATCGTCAGAGAAGGTGATAGGGTAAGGTTGTAAACGTGGTCCCCAAGGACAGCCCAGGATGAACAGCAGCCGCACTCCCAACAGGACACACCTGAGAAAGCACAGTAGGATTCAAAGGCAACTTCATGTCCTTGAGTAAGGGATCCTGCATTATTTCTGGGGCATTTTGAGCAACTTTCACTGTGCATAAAGAGATGCTGCAAGCAATGTACACATAAGGTATAAAAAATTTATTCGTTAAGACAAACAAGAGATGGTTAGGATTTAATAAAGCTCTCAGACTAAGCATTAGTATCCTCATTACCTCAAGGCATCTTTGCTAGCCAGGCAGGCGTCAGCCAGGAGAGGAAGGGCTCCCCAGCATAGCTCTTTGATGGTGCCGAGTTGTCATCTTCTGAGGGTTGGGTTTTTTTCTTTTTTTACTTTGGGATTTCTTAATCTTTCCATGTTGGTAGACTTTTTTCCCCTTAAATCCTCAAAGTGCTACTGACATTTATCTCAATGATCCCACCTCTGTCTATAGAGACCTTATCTCACTTGGCTCTTCTCTACAAACTTTCTGAGCTTTTTCTCACAACTTCACAATTTTCCTATCAGCATGAGCCAAGGCTAGGCAGCCGGGCTGTGCTGGACCCTGGATTAGAGACGTGGTGGGGACACTACACGTTTACCTGCAGAATTGATTGGACCCATCCAATAATGGTCCAGGAGGTCTTGCATAGCAGCGGTACTAGTCAGACCAACCTGCAGTGAGTGAAGCAGTTCTCCAGCACCCACCTGAGGAGTTAAGAGCTGTGTGACTTTGTCTTTGTCTTTGTCTTTGTCTTTCTTTGTCTTTTTTCTTTTTCTTTTTCTTTTTTCTTTTTCTTTTTCTTTTTCTTTTTCTTTTTCTTTTTCTTTTTCTTTTCTTCTTTTTCTTTTCTTCTTTTTCTTTTTCTTTTCTTTCTTTTTCTTTTTCTTTTTCTTTTTCTTTTTCTTTTTCTTTTTCTTTTTCTTTTTCTTTTTCTTTTTCTTTTTCTTTTTCTTTTTCTTTTTCTTTTTCTTTTTCTTTTTCTTTTTCTTTTTCTTTTTCTTTTTCTTTTTCTTTTTCTTTTTCTTTTTCTTTTTCTTTTTCTTTTTCTTTTTCTTTTTCTTTTTCTTTTTCTTTTTCTTTTTCTTTTTCTTTTTTTTTCTTTCTTTTTCTTTCTCTTTCTCTTTCTCTTTTTCCTTTTTCTTCTTCTTTTTTCTCTTTTTCTCTTTCTTTCTCTTTCTTTTTCTCTTTCTTTGTTTTTCTTTTTCTTTCTTTGTTTTTCTTTTTCTTTCCTTCTCTCTTTCTTTTTCTCCTTTTCCTTTTCCTTTTCCTTTTCCTTTTCCTTTTCCTGTTCCTTTTCCTTTTCCCCCTCTTCTTTCTTCCCTCACCCTTTTCCCTTTCCCTTTTCCTTTCCTTTTTCCCATTTCCTTTTCCCTTTCCCTTCTTTTTCTTTTTCTTTTTCTTTTTCTTTTTCTTTTTCTTTTTCTTTTTCTTTTTCTTTTTCTTTTTCTTTTTCTTTTTCTTTTTCTTTTTCTTTTTCTTTTTCTTTTTCTTTTTCTTTTTCTTTTTCTTTTTCTTTTTCTTTTTCTTTTTCTTTTTCTTTTTCTTTTTCTTTTTCTTTTTCTTTTTCTTTTTCTTTTTCTTTTTCTTTTTCTTTTTCTTTTTCTTTTTCTTTTTCTTTTTCTTTTTCTTCTTTTCCTTTTCCTTTTCCTTTTCCTTTTCCTTTTCCTTTTCCTTTTCCTTTCTTTTTCTTTTTTTGGAGTTGAATATAATAACCTTGCAATCTGATGAATGGCAAAAGCTACACTTAACACAGAAGATTGCTTAGGCCCCTGTGCAGGTTCTCATATCACAGGCTGTCATTCCTCCCTTGTTGACTTAGGCACTGGCCCCACGTCTTCTTACAAGAAGCAAGCCTGCACCCTGTTCCTCCCATGCTCAAAGCGCTTTGAAATGTGATCCAGCTCAGCTCAAGCTCCCAGTGTCCCATTCAGGAGTGGAAGTGCTGGGCCAGGCAATTTGGCCCCTCACCTCGTTGCTCAGAGGTCAGGAAAAGACTGTTTTTCCCTGCTCCACTCTCTGCCAGGCTGTCACCCTGCCTCCTCGCATCTTCCCCGTCTCTGTTTCACCTTCTGACTTGCACTTCTCTAACTCAGAAGTTTCTGGGATGCTTGTCACTTTGATGTCCATACATCCACATGACGCTGATTTGCTCTCTATTCAATTTTCATATCTATCCATTCACATGACACAGACTTGGCTCTCTATTAAAATGGAGCACGAGAAGGCAACAGTCCCTGGTCACCATCTGACCCCCACTGACTTTCCAGAGAGACCTGGTGGTGATACATTCTCTTCTGTCGAGAAGTAAAGATAAGGCTCTCTCTATTCCCACCCAATTTGAGCAAGAAGAATGACGGGTATTAAAGCATCACCCACAAGAAATGGGTGAAAGAACTGGGGTTAGCTAGTCAAGAAAAGAGGGACTGAGGGGAGACATAACAGCCTTCAAATACGTGAAAACCTGCAGGAAATAATCTGCTTTTTGTGCCCACTGCCAATGAGACATGGAAGAATAAGCCTAAATTGCAGCTGTGGCTGCCTGGACTAGCCATGAAGAAATACGCCGGGGTCAGGATGGGAAGGACTGGACTAGATGCCCAGGGAAGCTGTATGGTCTCCATCGTGCAGCAACTTTAAAAATGCGTTTGGGAAACATGAAGAGTGATACAGATACTGTCCTCCACCAATACTTTCCACTTTCCATGGTGCCATGAATGGGAGCAACAAGAGTTTTCACTTTTTTCCTGCTTATCTTTCCTATTTCTCCGTGCCGTCAGGTTGCAGGCTGGCTTCCCTTGAAGTTTTGTCTTGTGAAAAGACGTGTTAGCTATGCAGTGCGGACATGGGGTACTGCCTTTGCTTTTCTGACCTGCATTTATTTCCTAGGCTCAGCCAGCTCCAGCGCGTTATTCGAGCACATCCCCGCGGAGGGGGAGGGCTGTTCCCGGGAGGCCGTGGAGGAGGCGGCATGGCCATTCGGCTCAGGTCTTAGCCGTTTTGCACCGAGCATCGTCTGTGTGGCGGGGTGGCAGCTCAGCAGCTCAGCAGCGTCCCAGGCAGCTTCTCGCCTCTGGAAACATCCAGTAGCTCTTCCACAGCTCAGCGTTTCTCTACCAGATTTGTACATCATCTCCTGTGTTTGTGCACCCCATGAACTTCCAGACTGGAAAACCTGCCTCTCCAAGGTGACGAGCAGTCACACAGGCAAAAAGACAATCAGTCCTTGGATCGGTTGTCAATAACATACCACGCTGTAAATTTTTGCCTACGATGTTCAAATAGCATCTCATGGTACAAGCTGTGGTCTTACACTCTACTCTTCACTCATCTTTTCCATTACTTGTGTCAGTACAGTCTAAATGTTGGGCTCTTTATGCAATATTCCTTCCCAGAGGCTAAAAATGACGGGCAAGCAGCCCCTCCGGTGGCATGCCTAGGAGGGTTTTCCAGCACCACGGCTACCTCACCTGTTGAAAGGGGAGGTGCACGAGCTGTGCCCCAGCTGCGACCGCTCGCCCGCAGAGCTCTTGCTGGCAGCAGCTGGCAGAAGGGGCTCGCTGGGCACCGACATGGAAAGGCTGGAGCTGCTTGCTTTAGATGTGTATGTGTCTTCATGAATCTCCTACTTGCATTAGGTTGTCAGCTTGTGAAGAGCTACGTTATGCAGTAAGCATGTTATCCAGAAACCAGAGCAAGAGCCAGAGGCCTTTGAGTAGTCCAAAGTGCTGAGGAGGCAAGTAGCTACGTTTGAGGCAAATAAACCTGATTTTAAAAGCTAGCAGAGTGAGAGCAGCAGCAGCTACAGCCTCCGACAAACCTGGGTTTCACTGGAAGTCTGAATCCCTGCATCACTCAGGCACTGTTGAAGCTTGCAACTAACGTTAAGATAAAATATAAGTGGGCCAGATTCCTCCATGTGCTAGAGGGTTTGTTTTGCATTAGTGACTCAGAATGTTTACAGCTGGTATCAGGACTACAGAAAGATTTTAATCCAGGCTTAAAAAAAACAAAAGAAAAAAGATCGCATTTTAAAACAAATGCCCAACATTTTTGTTTCCAGATAATCAACTAATTTGAAGACACATGCTCCAGGCAAGTAAGAGGAGGAGTGCAGGGAAGAACGCCTTCAGTACGGACCTGGGGCAACTTATAGTACTTCATCATTTCCTCTCATCCTTTTTTTGGCTAATTTATACCAAAACAATGATTTTTTCAAATCCTTAGTTATGCAACCAGTGCTTTTGGCTCCGTGTCACCAGACGATCTTGCAGCAATGCTGTGATCTAGCCATTCGTCACTCACGCAGCATGAGGGAGGGGAGGGAACGCTGGGCAATGTGACTGCCGCAGCTCTTGCCCTGGACTCATCTTTTTTCCTTATCGGTCTCTTAAAGCAAGTGTCCCTATGCTAGGTCACAGTCACTATGCCAGTGAATGCACAGTTCTCAGCCATCAGAAAACATATTTAAAAAAACCAGATCCACTGACACAAGACCAGAAGAAGCCCTTTTCATGCACTGCACATAATCCTTTTAAACTTGACCTACTTTAAAGGACACTTCCATCCTCTCCTTTTACAGTTTATTAAGAACACCATTGTTATTTTATGTTACAGTTTTACTGTTTTTAATTTCCCTACTTCACACTATCAGTAGTTTTATTCTACACATTAGCAGACCGTGGAATACCTTGCCTTGTTACTTCCATATTTTCTAATTGCAACACTCCATCATTAGTCAACTGGTTCATAATGTGGAAGGCAAAGTTGCTCTTTCATTTCATGCTGTATAATACAATGCTTCTGGTTCAGTAATTACATTGTGCCAGACTTGTGATCAATCCTGAGATAGCTCACTCTTGATGGATAGCCCCATCACGGAGTGTATAAGAGTTAAAGGAAGAAGCAAATTTTTGATTTTGCTCCTCTGTCAATTTGGCTACTTGAACATTGCTTTTCAGACCAATATTTATCTCACTGAGATAGGAAGAGATTACAGAAATGAGAACTTAAAAGAGAGAACTGAAGTTTGAAAAGCATTTTCTAAAGTTTTGATTTGCAAAACAGGAAAGATATAAATTAGACATTCTTCCACGGAAAGCTATTGTGTATTACTCTGCTAATGGAGTGCAAATCTTTTAGTCACCTGTTTAATGTACTGGAGAAAACCATTACCTGCTTCTCATAACTATTCCAAGGATTACGTGAAATGAGCTATGATCTTACTTACTGCTCAGTACTAGGCCTGTGAAAAAAATTATTTCCAAACATTTTCTGCCCAATCATAGGAGTGTTCATGAGTCAAAAAATTTTCTGAAGTGGCAGCCAACTTTCAAATATATAGGATATGGGAAGTGCCTTTTCCTAACAGGGGAAGAATTGCAGGTATGGGGTTCACAAGTGCAACATGGGTCGCAAGGACAGCCAGAACAGCCGTGCCAAGTGAGTAAGAGTGGAGAGGGCTATAACCTTTATGGATGCATGACATCCTAGTGCCCTGAGGTCACAGCAGAGGAAAGTTTGATCCTAGTGGGACATGTTTACACTTTTCTCAGAAGCACCTGCTGGGAGCTAATTTCAGGGACAGAATTTCTGGCCAGACAGACTATTGCTTTGGTTCAATAAAGCAACATTTATGTTCTTGCATATCTTTATAGAATTGCATGATTTGATGGCAAAAACTATACGTCAAATATTCCCATTTCTGTAACAAAATTTTCTTGTTTTCATTGCTCTTTGACTTTGGCACAGGGCTACACCTCAGGCTGTTCTATCTTACTTCTTATCTGCCATCCTTTTAGTATCTCATCCTTCCTCCAAGGACTAGCAGTGAGATCCCACCAGTCATAAATAACAGAGTTAAAAATGCTTCAGAAACTCTGAGCTCAGGTACCCTGAAGGGGTTTTGGTCATCTCACCAAAGCGAGGTGAGGCAGCCATGTCCACAAAATGTGTCATGAACATTTTGTATCCAGAACATCGGAAAAGGTCTGAGGTTCAGCGTTCAGTTGTAGAGCTGGGTAGAAGTTCGAGGGAGAGAGGGCAACAGGAGGACTATGTTGGTAGGGTGGGTAGTACATCCTCTGCTGTGAGAATGAATATAAAAAAAAGGCAGAAAGCAGTTAACTAAGATACTTAAACAAGTAGAGAGAAATGGAAATGGGGAAACTGGGCAGCAGAGGACAGCATCCCAGGTGGACAGAGGCTGGCTGCCTGGCCCCACCGCCTCCTCCTCCTCCTCAAGAAGAAACAATACAGCATCCCACGTGGACAGAGGCTGGCTGCCTGGCCCCACCGCCTCCTCCTCCTCTTCAAGAAGAAACAATACAGCATCGCTTTGGGTTTTCCACTAAAGCAGCTCCTCCCAGCATCTCCTACACAGCGGATGAGTAAGACCGACATGCAAGGCCAGCTGTAATGATGAAAGACCAACAACAGAAAGGCAACAGATCAGGAATCAGAGAACAGAGGTGGAGTCAGCAAGTGAATACCAGGGACACAGGTGAAGGGAGAGAATGACAGCGGCTACAGAATTTGTAGCGTCTTTCCTCCGTTCTTGGCTCTCCAGGACCAATATGTTTTTCTATCTATTCAGGGATTTAATTGACCTTTAAATGGACACATCACTACTGTTTTATGCATGTTATTAACACAGAGTTCTTTTATTTGAAAGATTCCAGGTTGTTTGCAAGTACAGCTAACTGCTCCACCAAAGAGGATTCAGGAGAAATGCTGTGAAGACACATCAATTGATCAGTCACTCCATTTCTGGTATATATCTTTTTGCACGATTGCAGCAAAATAGCAATTGAGAAAGTAAAAACATAGCAGAAAAAGTGGGAAAATTGAATATACAAAGGTGAAGAGATGAATTGTTAATTTTCCCAGGCCTGGGTTAGGATATGCTTAGCGAGAACAATGTTTCAGCCCACTGGCACCTTGAGCACTCACAGAGCTGCGGGCTGTTTGGTGATGTCTCCCTGGGGAATATGCCACAGGATTTCTGGAGAGGACCCAAGAGCTCGGAGCAGGCCAGTGGCTGGTGGCAGCATGGAGACTTGGGGTGAACAAGGGTCCTTTTCCCCTGGGATCCCAGGGGCTGGTCCATATCTGAGTCTGAGCAGCGGGGAGGGGAGTAGGAGAGAGAAGAGCAGTGTCGCCCTGAGCTGAGTCAGTCGGATGAAACAGGCTTTAGCCCAGTCTTCCCTGCCTTTGTGACTTCCCATTTCCAAGTGCCCAAATCTTTAAAGAATTGCACAAAAGACAGAAGGGAAAAAACCCAGAGATAAGAGGTTTTATTCTTTCAAAATGGCAGTAATACTGGTTTTAGCAGAGGAAAAAAATCTCAGAGTTAAGGGCAGGAGACAAAAATGGACCAATCTAATGAGAGCATTAAAAAAAATCTCTGTTTTTGTTGTTTGTACGGGTGTTTCTGCTGCTTTCAAAGGCCTGCTCAGGGAGTGGGCAGGAGTACAGTTGCTTTTAGACGTGCCCTGCAGATGTCTCCCGGGGCGCTGGCACACCATCCGCTCTAGGGCTGGTGGCTGCTGCACTAATGGCTTTCTGAATCACTCAGACCAGACTATACCTAAAAGAACTAGCACTGTTTCTTTTACAAGTTGGGGCTGGAGAGATCTTTTGGCTCAGAAATATAGAAAAGAAATAGTGGGCTAATCCAGAATGGTATCCAGGAAAGCTCTTACTCTTAATGGACAAGCTAAGGGTTATCATTGACCTCTGAGCTGCCTCAGGCTGAAAAAACAGCATTTCTGTTGAGTCAAATATGCATTGTCACATACTTTCATAGAAGAATTGATTTGGATTTAACCTTGTACATAAGATCTAGATAATCTAAATTTTAAGGCATAGATCATCTTGATAACAAAATATTTTCTGGAAGCAATTCTTTCAGAGGCAGAACTGAACACAAATACTTGCCCTACTTCATTTTTATCACAAAAGGACCCTTCCTGTGAATTGAAGTGCACATGCCGGCTCCTCCTTCTTCCTGGAGCCCACCAGCTTCCCTTCCTTCAAGTTGTTTTCCCATCTGCAGTATTTGTAATAATTGCAATGATTCTGCAAGAACGAGACAAGGCTGTTTATTTAGGAGGCTGTACTCAGAAGCTTGTCTGTTTAGCTGGACTGTTTGCTAGAAAAGAAAATTCAGTTTATTAGAAGATGCCAGCTTTTATTCAGGATGAGCAAACCCATTCAGAAAATAAGTCCCTCATGCTCTGTTCACACTGTCCCTTTTAATATATGACCATTGTTAAGTCCGAGTAGTTCATATGTTTGTTCTTTTTGTAGAAAAGAGTTATTTCCTGTAGAACAAAAGTCTTTATGGGAAAGACAGAAATCGAGCTCTGTGAGCTTCAGTTCACAGATTTTCATCCAAGAGTTCAGAAGGAGGTTAGGGGAAACACAAAAACAGTGAAAGTGGAGCAGACTTTGAAAAGCCTCCTCCTGAACCCCCTCTGCCACTGCCAAAGGGAAGGGAGCAACCTCCAGACAGCCTTGATCTGCCACTGACCCTTGGGATCAGCAGGACCCTCTACACGGCACTCATGGTGGCCGGCGCACTGGTCCTTTTGCTGACCAGCACTATGCTAACATCCTCGCTGTTGCCTGCACCAAGGGAAGCTCAGAGTACTCAGCAGTGTTTCTACTGCTCTTCAGCTGATGGAGATCTGAACAGGAAAGAGAGTGTGTGTGTGTGTGTGTGTGCACGTGTGCATATAACCCAAAGGGGATTTAGGAGAATATAGGTTCCGATGGAGGTGGACCCCATGGACCCCAGGATAAGAGCTGCCCCTGAGCCTGCAGGTGATGCAGATGAGCACTTCTCCAGTGTGCTGACGTGCTCTTATCCAGACGCATACTACAAATCTGACTCACATGACGTTTTTGGTTGGGTCATATTCATCTGTGGGAGGGAAGGAGGTTGTTGTTTCCTTAATTATTCTTGTCCAGTGTGGCACAAGCAGTCTGGGTCCTGTGGCAGGGGTTTTCCCATCTACTGCACAGCCTCCCCACCATCACTGTGCTTCTGTAACTGGAGCTAGAGAAGAAGAAAAGGGTGGAGAGCAAGGGCAGTTGGAGAATTCAGAGGTACTCTCAAGAAGAGAACAAATTAACAATACTAGCAACTCCTAAGGAAATTTAAAGCACTTATCCCTATCTAGTGACCAAAAGGACATCATGGGCAAAGTCTCCTAAGAAAAAAAAAAGCCTCTGAGACTGAAAAAAGAAAGGAGGAAGCAAGATCCTTTGCTAAGAAGTGTTTGTACTGGTTATTCAAACTGATTGGATGAGACTGAACTAAATAGATTTTAGGCTGAAATCGTTCTTCCAAACATAATCATGAACTTTCATGGTGAGACTCTCAGAAAATCAGAGGTGTACCTGAGGAAAAGGAAATCATACAACTGGAAGGGCGGGATGGAGCTGCTCAGGTTAGTCACATAGCACATTTCCCTGACGGAGTATTTCTTGTCAAAGGTCTGGGATATGGGACTGGTCTGGGATGAGTGTCTGAGATAAGTGAGCAGGTCCAGAATTGTAGCAAATAGAGTTTATGTGGCACAACTTCTAACATCACTGTTTAGAGTTAATTTTAATTTGATAGCTAAACATGGATAGCAGAAAGCAAATTTCAGTACAACAGATGCAAATGGGGAGCTTTGAGACTATATTTTCAGGTGAACTAATGTCTTCCCATCAAGCTTGTTTTATGACAGTGTCTTTGTTTTTTCATAATGTAAATTCCATGCTGATCTTTTTAATCCTGCATTTTCATTGGAAATATTTGTTCTAGCCTTATCTCTGCTCCTTTGTCATTGTTATAAAAAATTCAGTCAACCTGGAGTTCAAACTGAGGTTTTAAATTATTTTTTAAATCGATGTAGTGAGACAGGGAGTAGAACTGAAATGTCCTGTTTAGATTTCCCAAACCACAGGTACAACGGCTGCCTGGATAATTTCTGCCCATTATACAGTTTTTGTATACCGGAGAAGGAAGGTAAATAACAGGGACTGAGCAAAAGGGGGAGAAATGATAGGAACTTGTTTTAAACAAGTATTAAAGAAAAGAATAACAAGAGATTTGTAAAAACTAAAACCAAATGCCTCCAAAGTCTGGATATATAAATTTAGGATTTTGGGCTTGCTCCTCCAATGGGACTACGATGAATCTCTGCAACCCTATGAGATACTGTTTCATAGGTGGTGGGAATCTTCATGGACAAACAGGTTTGCATGAGCTAAGCATATTTAAGTAGCAGCAGAAAGAATGGCTCAAATCAATTCTCAGCGCACTTCCCCTCTGTGGCTTCCTATACATCTGCACCCAAGTTTGACAACATTGCCAAGCTGACTCAACAGGGTTACAAATGGACAGACAACCTCATCACAAAAATACCAGGCAGCTCATCTCCGGACGCATAACAGAGGGTGCAAAGACTGAAGAAGAGAGATAACTGAGACATGTTTTTCTCTGTAAATAAAGGCTGATGCCGTGACTTACTGGTGCGATCTGGGTGTAGCCAGCACTGCTATTGCCTGTGCAATATTTTTCCCAGGGTTACGCAAGAAAATTCTGTTTGATAAGTTTTAGCAGCTCTCATGTATTCTGCGCGCACCCCCCCAACCCCTATGTACCATGCTAGTAATATATACAAAATACAGCAGCCAAAAACCTTTTTGTCCCTTTTTTTTTTGTGTATGTGTGGGTATGTAGGAAATCATCCAAAAGAAATCAAATTAAGAAATGCATCACCAATTATCAAATATACATAAATTAATCTTTTCTGCCTGAAATACCAATTCAGAGGACATATTCACCTACTCATCACATTTCCCACCGAAATTAACAGAATAAGGTCGTAGGCCCATGAGGAGTAGGCAGGGAAAAAGCCACCACATGTTCTCTGCAGCATGTGATAATAACTCACTGCCGAGCGTGGTTGGGCTCTCATCCCACCTTGTCCTCTCTCCAACAGTCTGTGGCTGCCCTGGATTTGGGTGGCCATGTTGCTCCAGGATCAGCTCTGGGGAGAAAACCTGTCCCAGGGGTCCCCAAGGTTGAAGATCTGGCCTTCTCTTTCCTGAGTGTCCATCCAAAGCTGGAGGCCATGGCAGGGCCTGGGAGATGCCCTCACCGACTGCTTTCTGCGGGAAAGGTAGTGGCAAATGGGAGCATCCCTGCAGCTGGGTTACAGCTGGGACAGCAAACCTGCAACGTCCCAGAAGAGAGAAACAGGCAGATCTAGAGCTGAATAAAGGCAGGGTGGAGGAGTTTTCTGTCTTCACCTGCACACATCTGAATGGATCTCGCAGGGCTGCAGTGAGGTTTCCGTCCTTCGTGCCAAAGTTGTCTTTGCTTGACGAAGCTTTCAGGAGTATGAAATATGACTGACTAAAGCATTGTGCTGACACAGCCCAAGGATACATGGATCAAGAGTGACTCCAGGTTGGAAAAGACTACTGTACAATGAGATATTTAAATAATAAATCAGTTTAATTTATCTGAGAGAACAGGTCATGATATCATAGCTTGATTAAGGTCTAGAAACATTTACATTGGGAGATTTCCGAGGGTAGAGCGTTATAGCAGATAAAGGCAAAACAACACAATCAGATTCCTGGGTGCAGAAAATAGCTACACTTAACCTTGAAAAAAGACACTTTTTATCCCCTGAGGGCTTGCAACAAAGCACTAGGGATCTAGATTTTCTTTCACTCAACATCTTTAAGTCAGTTCTGAGTGGCATTTCAAAGCCCAGCACCAGCATGGGAAGTGCTGCAGGCTGTGGCATGTGTGCCCTCTGATGAAATGCTTGTGATTTTCCCCTCTGGACTGCAGACCTGTGAGTCTCTGAAAAGAGGAAGGGATTGCTCAAACTGTCTGTGCTAATAAATGATCACAGCCCGAGTTCCTCAGGAAGATATACACCCCAGGTGGTAGGTGGGTATCGTGAGGTGGGTATCAGCATGTACCACACAAAGATTAGCTTGTGAAACCAAATGACCAGCCCACACCCCAGTGTGGGTGTACCCATTACCCATCAGGGTTTTCTCTATCATCTTTATATGATATGAATGATATCATATGCTGTTAGACGCTCCTTGTCTCCTTATAATCCTGCCTTTTTTTTTTTTTTTTCCCCAAAATAAACACCAGAAACTATCAACCTCTTAGGCTTCGTGGTTTAGTGGTGGACTTGGCAGCAGTAGGTTTACGGTTGGACTCGATGATAGAATCATAGAATCATAGAATCATTTAGGTTGGAAAAGACCTTTAAGATCATCGAGTCCAACTGTTAATCTAACACTGCCAAGTCCACCACTAAACCATGTCCCTAAGCATCACATCTACACATCTTTTAAATACCTCCAGAGAATTACACTTCAGAGAACATGAAACTTATTTGGTGAAGAATTTTTTCTTAATATACAATCTAAACCTCCCCTGGTGC
>NW_009210042.1:0-245 GCF_000690835.1 Fulmarus glacialis
CACGGCCAGCCCCACCCGCACGAACCGCCGGCGCTCGCACTGCAGCACCAGGGTGACGTTGAGAGCCCTGGGGACACCGGAGAGGAGACACACACACACACCTCAGTGGGGAAAGCCACCACGCGCCACGCTGAGACCTGACGCCACTCGTGACCATGCCGGAGGGATCCACGTCCCAGCATGGCAGCTCTGACTCCAGGGTAGCAAACACCCATCGGAACCCGCTCCCGTGGCAGGGGGTGGCG
>NW_009210042.1:405-1454 GCF_000690835.1 Fulmarus glacialis
CAGGCTCACCTGGTCTGACGCAGCGTGATGGGCAGGGAGATGCACAGGAAGGGGTCAAAGGTGTTGCTTTGCTTCAGGCAGTGAGGACACGTCAGGGAGGACCTGCAAAACATGGCCGGGGCGCGTCACCAGAGAGGGGGTGGCATCCCCAGCGTCCCCACCCTGGGGTTGCAGTGCCCTGCCACTGGTATCGCACCCCGGGTACCACATCCCACAGGGCTCAGATGGCCCCAGCATCATGCAGGGTTTGTACGACCTCCTGCCAGGGTGAGGCACCACAGCCCATACCTGCCTGCCCAGCCCAATGGTCTGTTCACTCTGAAACCTAATAAGGGTCCCCGCAGTAAGTGGTGCTACAGAAGCCAGAGTGAAATCCCAGGGCTGGAGGCTGGGGGGTCTCCTACTCCCACATGTGGCCGTGGCCCCAAGCACCTGCCAAAATCCTGCTCCCCTTCCCACCGGGAGGAGCAGGTCCCCCTGCCAGCGGGGAGGCTTCCCCATCTCCCACAGCATTCCGCAGGAGATGTTCCACCAAAGCCTGGCTTAAATGAACCTTTAATGCCAACCACCATCTTACCCCCTATTTCTTTTTAATTCTGTCTTTTTAATTTCTTTTTTTCCCTCCTTTTTATTCAACAAGAAGGGGAAAAATAAATTAAAAACCAAATCAAAATCCTGAGCCCTTGTTATCCGTCACCTCGAATAGCCACCGAGCTCCCTGGGAAGCAGCCACAGCAATTAATAAATCCTTTTGCACGCAGACGGGCTCTGGCACGCGGAAGGGGATGGATAATTAAAACGCCTTTTCTTCATACAGGGCGAGGGATTAATTGAGAGAGGAGGAAGGACTTGTGGTGCCAGATGTGTCCCCTCATGCCTGCAATGCCATGGCACAGGGTGGCCAGATGCTGGCCCGCCCGAGCATCCCGTCAGTCTCAGGCAGATGAACATGTGGGGTGTCCCATCACCCACATGCGGGGGCATCCCCACACTGGTCCTCTGGGACAGCCATGGGACAACCCAAATCCTGAGTCCTACGATAGAACCAC
>NW_009210042.1:1480-2392 GCF_000690835.1 Fulmarus glacialis
TAAAGGTCATCTAGTCCAACCCCCCTGCCATGGGCAGGGACATCTTCAACTAGATCAGGTTGTTCAAAGCCCCGTCCAACGTGACCTTGAACACTTCCAACAATGGGGCATCTGCAACTCCTCTGGGCAACCTCTTCCAGTGTCTCACCACCCTCATTGTGAAATATTTCTTCCTTATGTCCAATCTAACTCTAACCTCTTTCAGGTTAAAAACGTTGCCCCTTGTCCTGTCACTACAGGCCCTTAAAAAGTCTCTCTTGGTCTTTCTTATAAGCGCCCTTTAAGTACTGAAAGGCTGCAATAAGGTCTCCCCACACCCTTCTCTTCTCCAGGCTGAACAATCCCAACTCTCTCAGCCTTTCTCCACAGCAGAGGCTCTCTGACTATTTCTGTGGCCTCCTCTGGACCCGCTCCAAGAGGTCCACGTCTGCCCTGCCCTGGGGACCCCAGAGCTGGATGCAGTGCTCCAGCTGGGGTGTCATGAGAGCAGAGTAGAGGGGAAGAACCACCTCCCTCGACCTGCTGGCCACGCTTCTTGTGATGCAGTCCAGGATCTGATGGGCTTTCTGGGCTGCAAGCGGACATTGCCAGCTCACGTCTCATTTTTCATCCACCACTATCCCCAAGTCCTTCTTCATTCGTCATCCAGTCTGTACTGGTACTGGGGATTGCCCCAACCCAAGTGCAGGATCTTGCATTTGGCCTGGTTGAACTTCATGAGGTTCACATGGGGCAATTCCTCCGGCCCGTCAAGGCCCCTCTGGATGGCATCCCCTCCCTCTAGTGACCAAGGCCACCACTCAGCTTGGTGCCACCTGCCAACTTGCTGAGGCTGCACTCAATCCCACCACGTCATTGATGAAGACGTTAAATTGTACTGGTCCCAGTATCATAGAATCATAGAATAGTTTG